>NC_068417.1:42627004-42637004 GCF_023724105.1 Carassius gibelio
CTGGTTAGTACTTTGATGAGAGACTGCCTAGGAATACCAGGTGCTTTAAGCTTTTGGGTTTTCTTTACTACTTATATAATGTACTGGCGATAAGATTGGCTGTTCTTTAAATAGCCCTCTCTTTGCAGTAGACTTCGCTTACGGCCATACCAACCTGGCTATGCCCGATCTCGTCTGATCTCGGAAGCTAAGCAGGTTTGGGCCTGGTTAGTACTTGGATGGGAGATCGCCTGGGAATACCAGGTGCTGTAAGCTTTTTGGACATTTTTCACTTAGTATATAATAATTTTGCCAAAAAATAGAGTCAATGCCCGATCTCTGAATCTTAGCAGGTTTAGGTCTGGTTAGTACTTTGATGAGAGACTGCCTGGGAATACCAGGTGCTTTAAGCTTTTGGGTTTTTTTTACTACTTATATAATGTACTGGCGATAAGATCGGCTGGTCTTTAAATAGCCCTCTCTTTGCAGCAGACTTCGCTTACGGCCATACCAACCTGGTTATGCCCAATCTCGTCTGATCTCGGAAGCTAAGCAGGTTTTGTCCTGGTTAGTACTTGGATGGGAGACCGCCTGGGAATACCAGGTGCTGTAAGCTTTTTGGACATTTTTCACTTAGTATATAATAATTTTGCCAAAAAATAGAGTCAATGCCTGATCTCTGAATATTAGCAGGTTTGGGCCTGCTTAGTACATGGATGGGAGACTGCCTGGGAATACCAGGTGTTTTAATCTTTTTGGAAAATTTCACGAATTATATAATAATCTTTCATAAAAAAAAAAAAAAAAAAGAGTCAATGCCCGATCTCTGAATCTTAGCAGGTTTAGGTCTGATTAGTACTTTGATGAGAGACTGCCTAGGAATACCAGGTGCTTTAAGCTTTTGGGTTTTCATTCCTACTTATATAATGTACTGGCGATAAGATTGGCTGGTCTTTAAATAGCCCTCTCTTTGCAGCAGACTTCGCTTACGGCCATACCATCCTGGCTATGCCTGATCTCGTCTGTTCTCGGAAGCTAAGCAGGTTTGGGCCTGGTTAGTACTTGGATGGGAGACCGCCTGGGAATACCAGGTGCTGTAAGCTTTTTGGAAATTTTTCACTTAGTATATAATAATTTTGCCAAAAAATAGAGTCAATGCCAATCTCTGAATATTAGCAGGTTTGGGCCTGGTTAGTACATGGATGGGAGACTGCCTGGGAATACCAGGTGCTGTAAGCTTTTTGGACATTTTTCACTTAGTATATAATAATTTTGCCAAAAAATAGAGTCAATGCCCGATCTCTGAATATTTGCAGGTTTGGGCCTGGTTAGTACATGGATGGGAGACTGCCTGGGAATACCAGGTGCTTTAATCTTTTTGGAAAATTTCACGAATTATATAATAATCTTTCATTTAAAAAAAAAAAAAAAAAAAAAAAAGAGTCAATGCCCGATCTCTGAATCTTAGCAGGTTTAGGTCTGGTTAGTACTTTGATGAGAGACTGCCTAGGAATACCAGGTGCTTTAAGCTTTTGGGTTTTCTTTCCTACTTAAATAATGTACTGGCGATAAGATTGGCTGGTCTTTAAATAGCCCTCTCTTTGCAGCAGACTTCGCTTACGGCCATACCAACCTGGCTATGCCGGATCTCGTCTGATCTCGGAAGCTAAGCAGGTTTGGGCCTGGTTAGTACTTGGATGGGAGACCGCCTGGGAATACAAGGTGCTGTAAGCTTTTTGGACATTTTTCACTTAGTATATAATAATTTTGCCAAAAAATAGAGTCAATGCCTGATCTCTGAATATTAGCAGGTTTGGGCCTGCTTAGTACATGGATAGGAGACTGCCTGGGAATACCAGGTGTTTTAATCTTTTTGGAAAAGTTCACGAATTATATAATAATCTTTCATAAAAAAAAAAAAAGAGTCAATGCCCGATCTCTGAATCTTAGCAGGTTTAGGTCTGATTAGTACTTTGATGAGAGACTGCCTAGGAATACCAGGTGCTTTAAGCTTTTGGGTTTTCATTCCTACTTATATAATGTACTGGCGATAAGATTGGCTGATCTTTAAATAGCCCTCTCTTTGCAGCAGACTTTGCTTACGGCCATACCATCCTGGCTATGCCCGATCTCGTCTGATCTCGGAAGCTAAGCAGGTTTGGGCCTGGTTAGTACTTGGATGGGAGACCGCCTGGGAATACCAGGTGCTGTAAGCTTTTTGGAAATTTTTCACTTAGTATATAATAATTTTGCCAAAAAATAGAGTCAATGCCAATCTCTGAATATTAGCAGGTTTGGGCCTGGTTAGTACATGGATGGGAGACTGCCTGGGAATACCAGGTGCTGTAAGCTTTTTGGACATTTTTCACTTAGTATATAATAATTTTGCCAAAAAATAGAGTCAATGCCCGATCTCTGAATATTTGCAGGTTTGGGCCTGGTTAGTACATGGATGGGAGACTGCCTGGGAATACCAGGTGCTTTAATCTTTTTGAAAAATTTCACGAATTATATAATAATCTTTCATTTAAAAAAAAAAAAAAAAAAAAAAAAAGAGTCAATGCCCGATCTCTGAATCTTAGCAGGTTTAGGTCTGGTTAGTACTTTGATGAGAGACTGCCTAGGAATACCAGGTGCTTTAAGCTTTTGGGTTTTCTTTACTACTTATATAATGTACTGGCGATAAGATTGGCTGTTCTTTAAATAGCCCTCTCTTTGCAGCAGACTTCGCTTACGGCCATACCAACCTGGCTATGCCCGATCTCGTCTGATCTCGGAAGCTAAGCAGGTTTGGGCCTGGTTAGTACTTGGATGGGAGATCGCCTGGGAATACCAGGTCCTGTAAGCTTTTTGGACATTTTTCACTTAGTATATAATAATTTTGCCAAAAAATAGAGTCAATGCCCGATCTCTGAATCTTAGCAGGTTTAGGTCTGGTTAGTACTTTGATGAGAGACTGCCTGGGAATACCAGGTGCTTTAAGCTTTTGGGTTTTCTTTCCTACTTATATAATGTACTGGCGATAAGATCGGCTGGTCTTTAAATAGCCCTCTCTTTGCAGCAGACTTCGCTTACGGCCATACCAACCTGGCTATGCCCAATCTCGTCTGATCTCGGAAGCTAAGCAGGTTTGGTCCTGGTTAGTACTTGGATGGGAGACCGCCTGGGAATACCAGGTGCTGTAAGCTTTTTGGACATTTTTCACTTAGTATATAATAATTTTGCCAAAAAATAGAGTCAATGCCTGATCTCTGAATATTAGCAGGTTTGGGCCTGCTTAGTACATGGATGGGAGACTGCCTGGGAATACCAGGTGTTTTAATCTTTTTGGAAAATTTCACGAATTATATAATAATCTTTCATAAAAAAAAAAAAAAAAAAGAGTCAATGCCCGATCTCTGAATATTAGCAGGTTTGGGCCTGGTTAGTACTTGGATGGGAGACCGCCTGGGAATACCAGGTGCTGTAAGCTTTTTGGAAATTTTTCACTTAGTATATAATAATTTTGCCAAAAAATAGAGTCAATGCCAATCTCTGAATATTAGCAGGTTTGGGCCTGGTTAGTACATGGATGGAAGACTGCCTGGGAATACCAGGTGCTGTAAGCTTTTTGGACATTTTTCACTTAGTATATAATAATTTTGCCAAAAAATAGAGTCAGTGCCCGATCTCTGAATATTTGCAGGTTTGGGCCTGGTTAGTACATGGATGGGAGACTGCCTGGGAATACCAGGTGCTTTAATCTTTTTGGAAAATTTCACGAATTATATAATAATCTTTCATTTAAAAAAAAAAAAAAAAAAAAAAAAAAAGAGTCAATGCCTGATCTCTGAATATTAGCAGGTTTGGGCCTGTTTAGTACATGGATGGGAGACTGCCTGGGAATATACTGCCTTTAATTATAATTTTGCATTATTGAGACACTGTTTTCCTAATGAATGTTGTTCAGTGCTTTGACGCAATGTATTTTGTTTAAAGCACTATATAAATAAAGGTGATTGATTGATTGATTGAATACCAGGTGCTGTAAGCTTTTTGGACATTTTTCACTTAGTATATAATAATTTTGCCAAAAAAAAGTCAATGCCCGATCTCTGAATATTTGCAGGTTTGGGCCTGGTTAGTACATGGATGGGAGACAGCCTGGGAATACCAGGTGCTTTAATCTTTTTGGAAAATTTCACGAATTATATAATAATCTTTCATTAAAAAAAAAAAAGAGTCAATGCCCGATCTCTGAATCTTAGCAGGTTTAGGTCTGGTTAGTACTTTGATGAGAGACTGCCTAGGAATACCAGGTGCTTTAAGCTTTTGGGCTTTCTTTCCTACTTATATAATGTACTGGCGATAAGATTGGCTGGTCTTTAAATAGCCCTCTCTTTGCAACAGACTTCGCTTACGGCCATACCAACCTGGCTATGCCCGATCTCGTCCGATCTCGGAAGCTAAGCAGGTTTGGGCCTGGTTAGTACTTTGATGGGAGACCGCCTGGGAATACCAGGTGCTGTAAACTTTTTGGACATTTTTCACTTAGTTTATAATAATTTTGCCAAAAAATAGAGTCAATGCCCGATCTCTGAATCTTAGCAGGTTTAGGTCTGGTTAGTACTTTGATGAGAGACTGCCTAGGAATACCAGGTGCTTTAAGCTTTTGGGTTTTCTTTACTACTTATATAATGTACTGGCGATAAGATTGGCTGTTCTTTAAATAGCCCTCTCTTTGCAGCAGACTTCGCTTACGGCCATACCAACCTGGCTATGCCCGATCTCGTCTGATCTCGGAAGCTAAGCAGGTTTGGGCCTGGTTAGTACTTGGATGGGAGATCGCCTGGGAATACCAGGTCCTGTAAGCTTTTTGGACATTTTTCACTTAGTATATAATAATTTTGCCAAAAAATAGAGTCAATGCCCGATCTCTGAATCTTAGCAGGTTTAGGTCTGGTTAGTACTTTGATGAGAGACTGCCTGGGAATACCAGGTGCTTTAAGCTTTTGGGTTTTCTTTCCTACTTATATAATGTACTGGCGATAAGATCGGCTGGTCTTTAAATAGCCCTCTCTTTGCAGCAGACTTCGCTTACGGCCATACCAACCTGGCTATGCCCAATCTCGTCTGATCTCGGAAGCTAAGCAGGTTTGGTCCTGGTTAGTACTTGGATGGGAGACCGCCTGGGAATACCAGGTGCTGTAAGCTTTTTGGACATTTTTCACTTAGTATATAATAATTTTGCCAAAAAATAGAGTCAATGCCTGATCTCTGAATATTAGCAGGTTTGGGCCTGCTTAGTACATGGATGGGAGACTGCCTGGGAATACCAGGTGTTTTAATCTTTTTGGAAAATTTCACGAATTATATAATAATCTTTCATAAAAAAAAAAAAAAAAAAGAGTCAATGCCCGATCTCTGAATATTAGCAGGTTTGGGCCTGGTTAGTACTTGGATGGGAGACCGCCTGGGAATACCAGGTGCTGTAAGCTTTTTGGAAATTTTTCACTTAGTATATAATAATTTTGCCAAAAAATAGAGTCAATGCCAATCTCTGAATATTAGCAGGTTTGGGCCTGGTTAGTACATGGATGGAAGACTGCCTGGGAATACCAGGTGCTGTAAGCTTTTTGGACATTTTTCACTTAGTATATAATAATTTTGCCAAAAAATAGAGTCAGTGCCCGATCTCTGAATATTTGCAGGTTTGGGCCTGGTTAGTACATGGATGGGAGACTGCCTGGGAATACCAGGTGCTTTAATCTTTTTGGAAAATTTCACGAATTATATAATAATCTTTCATTTAAAAAAAAAAAAAAAAAAAAAAAAAAAGAGTCAATGCCTGATCTCTGAATATTAGCAGGTTTGGGCCTGTTTAGTACATGGATGGGAGACTGCCTGGGAATATACTGCCTTTAATTATAATTTTGCATTATTGAGACACTGTTTTCCTAATGAATGTTGTTCAGTGCTTTGACGCAATGTATTTTGTTTAAAGCACTATATAAATAAAGGTGATTGATTGATTGATTGAATACCAGGTGCTGTAAGCTTTTTGGACATTTTTCACTTAGTATATAATAATTTTGCCAAAAAAAAGTCAATGCCCGATCTCTGAATATTTGCAGGTTTGGGCCTGGTTAGTACATGGATGGGAGACAGCCTGGGAATACCAGGTGCTTTAATCTTTTTGGAAAATTTCACGAATTATATAATAATCTTTCATTAAAAAAAAAACGAGTCAATGCCCGATCTCTGAATCTTAGCAGGTTTAGGTCTGGTTAGTACTTTGATGAGAGACTGCCTAGGAATACCAGGTGCTTTAAGCTTTTGGGCTTTCTTTCCTACTTATATAATGTACTGGCGATAAGATTGGCTGGTCTTTAAATAGCCCTCTCTTTGCAACAGACTTCGCTTACGGCCATACCAACCTGGCTATGCCCGATCTCGTCCGATCTCGGAAGCTAAGCAGGTTTGGGCCTGGTTAGTACTTTGATGGGAGACCGCCTGGGAATACCAGGTGCTGTAAACTTTTTGGACATTTTTCACTTAGTTTATAATAATTTTGCCAAAAAATAGAGTCAATGCCCGATCTCTGAATCTTAGCAGGTTTAGGTCTGGTTAGTACTTTGATGAGAGACTGCCTAGGAATACCAGGTGCTTTAAGCTTTTGGGTTTTCTTTACTACTTATATAATGTACTGGCGATAAGATTGGCTGTTCTTTAAATAGCCCTCTCTTTGCAGCAGACTTCGCTTACGGCCATACCAACCTGGCTATGCCCGATCTCGTCTGATCTCGGAAGCTAAGCAGGTTTGGGCCTGGTTAGTACTTGGATGGGAGATCGCCTGGGAATACCAGGTGCTGTAAGCTTTTTGGACATTTTTCACTTAGTATATAATAATTTTGCCAAAAAATAGAGTCAATGCCCGATCTCTGAATCTTAGCAGGTTTAGGTCTGGTTAGTACTTTGATGAGAGACTGCCTGGGAATACCAGGTGCTTTAAGCTTTTGGGTTTTCTTTCCTACTTATATAATGTACTGGCGATAAGATCGGCTGGTCTTTAAATAGCCCTCTCTTTGCAGCAGACTTCGCTTACGGCCATACCAACCTGGCTATGCCCAATCTCGTCTGATCTCGGAAGCTAAGCAGGTTTTGTCCTGGTTAGTACTTGGATGGGAGACCGCCTGGGAATACCAGGTGCTGTAAGCTTTTTGGACATTTTTCACTTAGTATATAATAATTTTGCCAAAAAATAGAGTCAATGCCTGATCTCTGAATATTAGCAGGTTTGGGCCTGCTTAGTACATGGATGGGAGACTGCCTGGGAATACCAGGTGTTTTAATCTTTTTGGAAAATTTCACGAATTATATAATAATCTTTCATAAAAAAAAAAAAGAGTCAATGCCCGATCTCTGAATCTTAGCAGGTTTAGGTCTGATTAGTACTTTGATGAGAGACTGCCTAGGAATACCAGGTGCTTTAAGCTTTTGGGTTTTCATTCCTACTTATATAATGTACTGGCGATAAGATTGGCTGGTCTTTAAATAGCCCTCTCTTTGCAGCAGACTTCGCTTACGGCCATACCATCCTGGCTATGCCTGATCTCGTCTGATCTCGGAAGCTAAGCAGGTTTGGGCCTGGTTAGTACTTGGATGGGAGACCGCCTGGGAATACCAGGTGCTGTAAGCTTTTTGGAAATTTTTCACTTAGTATATAATAATTTTGCCAAAAAATAGAGTCAATGCCAATCTCTGAATATTAGCAGGTTTGGGCCTGGTTAGTACATGGATGGGAGACTGCCTGGGAATACCAGGTGCTGTAAGCTTTTTGGACATTTTTCACTTAGTATATAATAATTTTGCCAAAAAATAGAGTCAATGCCCGATCTCTGAATATTTGCAGGTTTGGGCCTGGTTAGTACATGGATGGGAGACTGCCTGGGAATACCAGGTGCTTTAATCTTTTTGGAAAATTTCACGAATTATATAATAATCTTTCATTTAAAAAAAAAAAAAAAAAAAGAGTCAATGCCCGATCTCTGAATCTTGGCAGGTTTAGGTCTGGTTAGTACTTTGATGAGAGACTGCCTAGGAATACCAGGTGCTTTAAGCTTTTGGGTTTTCTTTCCTACTTAAATAATGTACTGGCGATAAGATTGGCTGGTCTTTAAATAGCCCTCTCTTCAATCAATCAATCAATCACCTTTATTTATATAGTGCTTTAAACAAAATACATTGCGTCAAAGCACTGAACAACATTCATTTGGAAAACAGTGTCTCAATAATGCAAAATGATAGTTAAAGGCAGTTCATCATTGAATTCAGCTATGTCATCTCTGTTCAGTTGAAATAGTGTCTGTTTTTATTTGCAATCAAGTCAATGATATCGCTGTAGATGAAGTGACCCCAACTAAGCAAGCCAGAGGCGACAGCGGCAAGGAACCGAAACTCCATCGGTGACAGAATGGAGAAAAAAACCTTGGGAGAAACCAGGCTCAGTTGGGGGGTCAGTTCTCCTCTGACCAGACGAAAACCAGTAGTTCAATTCCAGGCTGCAGCAAAGTCAGATTGTGCAGAAGAATCATCTGTTTCCTGTGGTCTTGTCCTGGTGCTCCTCTGAGACAAGGTCTTTACAGGGGATCTGTATCTGGGGCTCTAGTTGTCCTGGTCTCCGCTGTCTTTCAGGGCAGTAGAGGTCCTTTCTAGGTGCTTTTTGGACATTTTTCACTTAGTATATAATAATTTTGCCAAAAAATAGAGTCAGTGCCTGATCTCTGAATATTAGCAGGTTTGGGCCTGTTTAGTACATGGATGGGAGACTGCCTGGGAATATACTGCCTTTAATTATAATTTTGCATTATTGAGACACTGTTTTCCTAATGAATGTTGTTCAGTGCTTTGACGCAATGTATTTTGTTTAAAGCACTATATAAATAAAGGTGATTGATTGATTGATTGAATACCAGGTGCTGTAAGCTTTTTGGACATTTTTCACTTAGTATATAATAATTTTGCCAAAAAAAAGTCAATGCCCGATCTCTGAATATTTGCAGGTTTGGGCCTGGTTAGTACATGGATGGGAGACAGCCTGGGAATACCAGGTGCTTTAATCTTTTTGGAAAATTTCACGAATTATATAATAATCTTTCATTAAAAAAAAAAAAAGAGTCAATGCCCGATCTCTGAATCTTAGCAGGTTTAGGTCTGGTTAGTACTTTGATGAGAGACTGCCTAGGAATACCAGGTGCTTTAAGCTTTTGGGCTTTCTTTCCTACTTATATAATGTACTGGCGATAAGATTGGCTGGTCTTTAAATAGCCCTCTCTTTGCAACAGACTTCGCTTACGGCCATACCAACCTGGCTATGCCCGATCTCGTCCGATCTCGGAAGCTAAGCAGGTTTGGGCCTGGTTAGTACTTTGATGGGAGACCGCCTGGGAATACCAGGTGCTGTAAACTTTTTGGACATTTTTCACTTAGTTTATAATAATTTTGCCAAAAAATAGAGTCAATGCCCGATCTCTGAATCTTAGCAGGTTTAGGTCTGGTTAGTACTTTGATGAGAGACTGCCTAGGAATACCAGGTGCTTTAAGCTTTTGGGTTTTCTTTACTACTTATATAATGTACTGGCGATAAGATTGGCTGTTCTTTAAATAGCCCTCTCTTTGCAGTAGACTTCGCTTACGGCCATACCAACCTGGCTATGCCCGATCTCGTCTGATCTCGGAAGCTAAGCAGGTTTGGGCCTGGTTAGTACTTGGATGGGAGATCGCCTGGGAATACCAGGTGCTGTAAGCTTTTTGGACATTTTTCACTTAGTATATAATAATTTTGCCAAAAAATAGAGTCAATGCCTGATCTCTGAATATTAGCAGGTTTGGGCCTGCTTAGTACATGGATGGGAGACAGCCTGGGAATACCAGGTGCTTTAATCTTTTTGGAAAATTTCACGAATTATATAATAATCTTTCATAAAAAAAAAAAAAAAAAGAGTCAATGCCCGATCTCTGAATCTTAGCAGGTTTAGGTCTG
>NC_068417.1:42669504-42672004 GCF_023724105.1 Carassius gibelio
TCTCCGCTGTCTTTCAGGGCAGTAGAGGTCCTTTCTAGGTGCTTTTTGGACATTTTTCACTTAGTATATAATAATTTTGCCAAAAAATAGAGTCAGTGCCTGATCTCTGAATATTAGCAGGTTTGGGCCTGTTTAGTACATGGATGGGAGACTGCCTGGGAATATACTGCCTTTAATTATAATTTTGCATTATTGAGACACTGTTTTCCTAATGAATGTTGTTCAGTGCTTTGACGCAATGTATTTTGTTTAAAGCACTATATAAATAAAGGTGATTGATTGATTGATTGAATACCAGGTGCTGTAAGCTTTTTGGACATTTTTCACTTAGTATATAATAATTTTGCCAAAAAAAAGTCAATGCCCGATCTCTGAATATTTGCAGGTTTGGGCCTGGTTAGTACATGGATGGGAGACAGCCTGGGAATACCAGGTGCTTTAATCTTTTTGGAAAATTTCACGAATTATATAATAATCTTTCATTAAAAAAAAAAAAAGAGTCAATGCCCGATCTCTGAATCTTAGCAGGTTTAGGTCTGGTTAGTACTTTGATGAGAGACTGCCTAGGAATACCAGGTGCTTTAAGCTTTTGGGCTTTCTTTCCTACTTATATAATGTACTGGCGATAAGATTGGCTGGTCTTTAAATAGCCCTCTCTTTGCAACAGACTTCGCTTACGGCCATACCAACCTGGCTATGCCCGATCTCGTCCGATCTCGGAAGCTAAGCAGGTTTGGGCCTGGTTAGTACTTTAATGGGAGACCGCCTGGGAATACCAGGTGCTGTAAACTTTTTGGACATTTTTCACTTAGTTTATAATAATTTTGCCAAAAAATAGAGTCAATGCCCGGTCTCTGAATCTTAGCAGGTTTAGGTCTGGTTAGTACTTTGATGAGAGACTGCCTAGGAATACCAGGTGCTTTAAGCTTTTGGGTTTTCTTTACTACTTATATAATGTACTGGCGATAAGATTGGCTGTTCTTTAAATAGCCCTCTCTTTGCAGTAGACTTCGCTTACGGCCATACCAACCTGGCTATGCCCGATCTCGTCTGATCTCGGAAGCTAAGCAGGTTTGGGCCTGGTTAGTACTTGGATGGGAGATCGCCTGGGAATACCAGGTGCTGTAAGCTTTTTGGACATTTTTCACTTAGTATATAATAATTTTGCCAAAAAATAGAGTCAATGCCCGATCTCTGAATCTTAGCAGGTTTAGGTCTGGTTAGTACTTTGATGAGAGACTGCCTGGGAATACCAGGTGCTTTAAGCTTTTGGGTTTTCTTTCCTACTTATATAATGTACTGGCGATAAGATCGGCTGGTCTTTAAATAGCCCTCTCTTTGCAGCAGACTTCGCTTACGGCCATACAAACCTGGTTATGCCCGATCTCGTCTGATCTCGGAAGCTAAGCAGGTTTTGTCCTGGTTAGTACTTGGATGGGAGACCGCCTGGGAATACCAGGTGCTGTAAGCTTTTTGGACATTTTTCACTTAGTATATAATAATTTTGCCAAAAAATAGAGTCAATGCCTGATCTCTGAATATTAGCAGGTTTGGGCCTGCTTAGTACATGGATGGGAGACTGCCTGGGAATACCAGGTGTTTTAATCTTTTTGGAAAATTTCACGAATTATATAATAATCTTTCATAAAAAAAAAAAAAAAAGAGTCAATGCCCGATCTCTGAATCTTAGCAGGTTTAGGTCTGATTAGTACTTTGATGAGAGACTGCCTAGGAATACCAGGTGCTTTAAGCTTTTGGGTTTTCATTCCTACTTATATAATGTACTGGCGATAAGATTGGCTGGTCTTTAAATAGCCCTCTCTTTGCAGCAGACTTCGCTTACGGCCATACCATCCTGGCTATGCCTGATCTCGTCTGATCTCGGAAGCTAAGCAGGTTTGGGCCTGGTTAGTACTTGGATGGGAGACCGCCTGGGAATACCAGGTGCTGTAAGCTTTTTGGAAATTTTTCACTTAGTATATAATAATTTTGCCAAAAAATAGAGTCAATGCCAATCTCTGAATATTAGCAGGTTTGGGCCTGGTTAGTACATGGATGGGAGACTGCCTGGGAATACCAGGTGCTGTAAGCTTTTTGGACATTTTTCACTTAGTATATAATAATTTTGCCAAAAAATAGAGTCAATGCCCGATCTCTGAATATTTGCAGGTTTGGGCCTGGTTAGTACATGGATGGGAGACTGCCTGGGAATACCAGGTGCTTTAATCTTTTTGGAAAATTTCACGAATTATATAATAATCTTTCATTTAAAAAAAAAAAAAAAAAAAGAGTCAATGCCCGATCTCTGAATCTTAGCAGGTTTAGGTCTGGTTAGTACTTTGATGAGAGACTGCCTAGGAATACCAGGTGCTTTAAGCTTTTGGGTTTTCTTTCCTACTTAAATAATGTACTGGCGATAAGATTGGCTGGTCTTTAAATAGCCCTCTCTTTGCAGCAGACTTCGCTTACGGCCATACCAACCTGGCTATGCCGGATCTCG
>NC_068417.1:42697004-42699504 GCF_023724105.1 Carassius gibelio
AACTAAGCAAGCCAGAGGCGACAGCGGCAAGGAACCGAAACTCCATCGGTGACAGAATGGAGAAAAAAACCTTGGGAGAAACCAGGCTCAGTTGGGGGGTCAGTTCTCCTCTGACCAGACGAAAACCATTAGTTCAATTCCAGGCTGCAGCAAAGTCAGATTGTGCAGAAGAATCATCTGTTTCCTGTGGTCTTGTCCTGGTGCTCCTCTGAGACAAGGTCTTTACAGGGGATCTGTATCTGGGGCTCTAGTTGTCCTGGTCTCCGCTGTCTTTCAGGGCAGTAGAGGTCCTTTCTAGGTGCTTTTTGGACATTTTTCACTTAGTATATAATAATTTTGCCAAAAAATAGAGTCAGTGCCTGATCTCTGAATATTAGCAGGTTTGGGCCTGTTTAGTACATGGATGGGAGACTGCCTGGGAATATACTGCCTTTAATTATAATTTTGCATTATTAAGACACTGTTTTCCTAATGAATGTTGTTCAGTGCTTTGACGCAATGTATTTTGTTTAAAGCACTATATAAATAAAGGTGATTGATTGATTGATTGAATACCAGGTGCTGTAAGCTTTTTGGACATTTTTCACTTAGTATATAATAATTTTGCCAAAAAAAAGTCAATGCCCGATCTCTGAATATTTGCAGGTTTGGGCCTGGTTAGTACATGGATGGGAGACAGCCTGGGAATACCAGGTGCTTTAATCTTTTTGGAAAATTTCACGAATTATATAATAATCTTTCATTAAAAAAAAAAAAGAGTCAATGCCCGATCTCTGAATCTTAGCAGGTTTAGGTCTGGTTAGTACTTTGATGAGAGACTGCCTAGGAATACCAGGTGCTTTAAGCTTTTGGGCTTTCTTTCCTACTTATATAATGTACTGGCGATAAGATTGGCTGGTCTTTAAATAGCCCTCTCTTTGCAACAGACTTCGCTTACGGCCATACCAACCTGGCTATGCCCGATCTCGTCCGATCTCGGAAGCTAAGCAGGTTTGGGCCTGGTTAGTACTTTGATGGGAGACCGCCTGGGAATACCAGGTGCTGTAAACTTTTTGGACATTTTTCACTTAGTTTATAATAATTTTGCCAAAAAATAGAGTCAATGCCCGATCTCTGAATCTTAGCAGGTTTAGGTCTGGTTAGTACTTTGATGAGAGACTGCCTGGGAATACCAGGTGCTTTAAGCTTTTGGGTTTTCTTTCCTACTTATATAATGTACTGGCGATAAGATCGGCTGGTCTTTAAATAGCCCTCTCTTTGCAGCAGACTTCGCTTACGGCCATACCAACCTGGCTATGCCCAATCTCGTCTGATCTCGGAAGCTAAGCAGGTTTGGTCCTGGTTAGTACTTGGATGGGAGACCGCCTGGGAATACCAGGTGCTGTAAGCTTTTTGGACATTTTTCACTTAGTATATAATAATTTTGCCAAAAAATAGAGTCAATGCCTGATCTCTGAATATTAGCAGGTTTGGGCCTGCTTAGTACATGGATGGGAGACTGCCTGGGAATACCAGGTGTTTTAATCTTTTTGGAAAATTTCACAAATTATATAATAATCTTTCATAAAAAAAAAAAAAGAGTCAATGCCCGATCTCTGAATCTTAGCAGGTTTAGGTCTGATTAGTACTTTGATGAGAGACTGCCTAGGAATACCAGGTGCTTTAAGCTTTTGGGTTTTCATTCCTACTTATATAATGTACTGGCGATAAGATTGGCTGGTCTTTAAATAGCCCTCTCTTTGCAGCAGACTTCGCTTACGGCCATACCATCCTGGCTATGCCTGATCTCGTCTGATCTCGGAAGCTAAGCAGGTTTGGGCCTGGTTAGTACTTGGATGGGAGACCGCCTGGGAATACCAGGTGCTGTAAGCTTTTTGGAAATTTTTCACTTAGTATATAATAATTTTGCCAAAAAATAGAGTCAATGCCAATCTCTGAATATTAGCAGGTTTGGGCCTGGTTAGTACATGGATGGGAGACTGCCTGGGAATACCAGGTGCTGTAAGCTTTTTGGACATTTTTCACTTAGTATATAATAATTTTGCCAAAAAATAGAGTCAATGCCCGATCTCTGAATATTTGCAGGTTTGGGCCTGGTTAGTACATGGATGGGAGACTGCCTGGGAATACCAGGTGCTTTAATCTTTTTGGAAAATTTCACGAATTATATAATAATCTTTCATTTAAAAAAAAAAAAAAAAAAAAAAAAAAAAGAGTCAATGCCCGATCTCTGAATCTTAGCAGGTTTAGGTCTGGTTAGTACTTGTATGAGAGACTGCCTAGGAATACCAGGTGCTTTAAGCTTTTGGGTTTTCTTTCCTACTTATATAATGTACTGGCGATAAGATTGGCTGTTCTTTAAATAGCCCTCTCTTCAATCAATCAATCAATCACCTTTATTTATATAGTGCTTTAAACAAAATACATTGCGTCAAAGCACTGAACAACATTCATTTGGAAAACAGTGTCTCAATAATGCAAAATGATAGTTAAAGGCAGT
>NC_068417.1:42704504-42712004 GCF_023724105.1 Carassius gibelio
TATTTTGTTTAAAGCACTATATAAATAAAGGTGATTGATTGATTGATTGAATACCAGGTGCTGTAAGCTTTTTGGACATTTTTCACTTAGTATATAATAATTTTGCCAAAAAAAAGTCAATGCCCGATCTCTGAATATTTGCAGGTTTGGGCCTGGTTAGTACATGGATGGGAGACAGCCTGGGAATACCAGGTGCTTTAATCTTTTTGGAAAATTTCACGAATTATATAATAATCTTTCATTAAAAAAAAAAAAAAGAGTCAATGCCCGATCTCTGAATCTTAGCAGGTTTAGGTCTGGTTAGTACTTTGATGAGAGACTGCCTAGGAATACCAGGTGCTTTAAGCTTTTGGGCTTTCTTTCCTACTTATATAATGTACTGGCGATAAGATTGGCTGGTCTTTAAATAGCCCTCTCTTTGCAACAGACTTCGCTTACGGCCATACCAACCTGGCTATGCCCGATCTCGTCCGATCTCGGAAGCTAAGCAGGTTTGGGCCTGGTTAGTACTTTGATGGGAGACCGCCTGGGAATACCAGGTGCTGTAAACTTTTTGGACATTTTTCACTTAGTTTATAATAATTTTGCCAAAAAATAGAGTCAATGCCCGATCTCTGAATCTTAGCAGGTTTAGGTCTGGTTAGTACTTTGATGAGAGACTGCCTAGGAATACCAGGTGCTTTAAGCTTTTGGGTTTTCTTTACTACTTATATAATGTACTGGCGATAAGATTGGCTGTTCTTTAAATAGCCCTCTCTTTGCAGTAGACTTCGCTTACGGCCATACCAACCTGGCTATGCCCGATCTCGTCTGATCTCGGAAGCTAAGCAGGTTTGGGCCTGGTTAGTACTTGGATGGGAGATCGCCTGGGAATACCAGGTGCTGTAAGCTTTTTGGACATTTTTCACTTAGTATATAATAATTTTGCCAAAAAATAGAGTCAATGCCCGATCTCTGAATCTTAGCAGGTTTAGGTCTGGTTAGTACTTTGATGAGAGACTGCCTGGGAATACCAGGTGCTTTAAGCTTTTGGGTTTTCTTTCCTACTTATATAATGTACTGGCGATAAGATCGGCTGGTCTTTAAATAGCCCTCTCTTTGCAGCAGACTTCGCTTACGGCCATACAAACCTGGTTATGCCCAATCTCGTCTGATCTCGGAAGCTAAGCAGGTTTTGTCCTGGTTAGTACTTGGATGGGAGACCGCCTGGGAATACCAGGTGCTGTAAGCTTTTTGGACATTTTTCACTTAGTATATAATAATTTTGCCAAAAAATAGAGTCAATGCCTGATCTCTGAATATTAGCAGGTTTGGGCCTGCTTAGTACATGGATGGGAGACTGCCTGGGAATACCAGGTGTTTTAATCTTTTTGGAAAATTTCACGAATTATATAATAATCTTTCATAAAAAAAAAAAAAAAAAAGAGTCAATGCCCGATCTCTGAATCTTAGCAGGTTTAGGTCTGATTAGTACTTTGATGAGAGACTGCCTAGGAATACCAGGTGCTTTAAGCTTTTGGGTTTTCATTCCTACTTATATAATGTACTGGCGATAAGATTGGCTGGTCTTTAAATAGCCCTCTCTTTGCAGCAGACTTCGCTTACGGCCATACCATCCTGGCTATGCCTGATCTCGTCTGATCTCGGAAGCTAAGCAGGTTTGGGCCTGGTTAGTACTTGGATGGGAGACCGCCTGGGAATACCAGGTGCTGTAAGCTTTTTGGAAATTTTTCACTTAGTATATAATAATTTTGCCAAAAAATAGAGTCAATGCCAATCTCTGAATATTAGCAGGTTTGGGCCTGGTTAGTACATGGATGGGAGACTGCCTGGGAATACCAGGTGCTGTAAGCTTTTTGGACATTTTTCACTTAGTATATAATAATTTTGCCAAAAAATAGAGTCAATGCCCGATCTCTGAATATTTGCAGGTTTGGGCCTGGTTAGTACATGGATGGGAGACTGCCTGGGAATACCAGGTGCTTTAATCTTTTTGGAAAATTTCACGAATTATATAATAATCTTTCATTTAAAAAAAAAAAAAAAAAAAAAAAAAGAGTCAATGCCCGATCTCTGAATCTTAGCAGGTTTAGGTCTGGTTAGTACTTTGATGAGAGACTGCCTAGGAATACCAGGTGCTTTAAGCTTTTGGGTTTTCTTTCCTACTTAAATAATGTACTGGCGATAAGATTGGCTGGTCTTTAAATAGCCCTCTCTTTGCAGCAGACTTCGCTTACGGCCATACCAACCTGGCTATGCCGGATCTCGTCTGATCTCGGAAGCTAAGCAGGTTTGGGCCTGGTTAGTACTTGGATGGGAGACCGCCTGGGAATACCAGGTGCTGTAAGCTTTTTGGACATTTTTCACTTAGTATATAATAATTTTGCCAAAAAATAGAGTCAATGCCTGATCTCTGAATATTAGCAGGTTTGGGCCTGCTTAGTACATGGATAGGAGACTGCCTGGGAATACCAGGTGTTTTAATCTTTTTGGAAAAGTTCACGAATTATATAATAATCTTTCATAAAAAAAAAAAAAAGAGTCAATGCCCGATCTCTGAATCTTAGCAGGTTTAGGTCTGATTAGTACTTTGATGAGAGACTGCCTA
Organism: Carassius gibelio; assembly: GCF_023724105.1. NCBI lineage: Eukaryota > Metazoa > Chordata > Actinopteri > Cypriniformes > Cyprinidae > Carassius > Carassius gibelio. Next base: position 42,707,113 of record NC_068417.1, read on the forward strand.
GGAATACCAGGTGCTTTAAGCTTTTGGGTTTTCATTCCTACTTATATAATGTACTGGCGATAAGATTGGCTGATCTTTAAATAGCCCTCTCTTTGCAGCAGACTTTGCTTACGGCCATACCATCCTGGCTATGCCCGATCTCGTCTGATCTCGGAAGCTAAGCAGGTTTGGGCCTGGTTAGTACTTGGATGGGAGACCGCCTGGGAATACCAGGTGCTGTAAGCTTTTTGGAAATTTTTCACTTAGTATATAATAATTTTGCCAAAAAATAGAGTCAATGCCAATCTCTGAATATTAGCAGGTTTGGGCCTGGTTAGTACATGGATGGGAGACTGCCTGGGAATACCAGGTGCTGTAAGCTTTTTGGACATTTTTCACTTAGTATATAATAATTTTGCCAAAAAATAGAGTCAATGCCCGATCTCTGAATATTTGCAGGTTTGGGCCTGGTTAGTACATGGATGGGAGACTGCCTGGGAATACCAGGTGCTTTAATCTTTTTGAAAAATTTCACGAATTATATAATAATCTTTCATTTAAAAAAAAAAAAAAAAAAAAAAAAAGAGTCAATGCACGATCTCTGAATCTTAGCAGGTTTAGGTCTGGTTAGTACTTTGATGAGAGACTGCCTAGGAATACCAGGTGCTTTAAGCTTTTGGGTTTTCTTTACTACTTATATAATGTACTGGCGATAAGATTGGCTGTTCTTTAAATAGCCCTCTCTTTGCAGCAGACTTCGCTTACGGCCATACCAACCTGGCTATGCCCGATCTCGTCTGATCTCGGAAGCTAAGCAGGTTTGGGCCTGGTTAGTACTTGGATGGGAGATCGCCTGGGAATACCAGGTCCTGTAAGCTTTTTGGACATTTTTCACTTAGTATATAATAATTTTGCCAAAAAATAGAGTCAATGCCCGATCTCTGAATCTTAGCAGGTTTAGGTCTGGTTAGTACTTTGATGAGAGACTGCCTGGGAATACCAGGTGCTTTAAGCTTTTGGGTTTTCTTTCCTACTTATATAATGTACTGGCGATAAGATCGGCTGGTCTTTAAATAGCCCTCTCTTTGCAGCAGACTTCGCTTACGGCCATACCAACATGGCTATGCCCAATCTCGTCTGATCTCGGAAGCTAAGCAGGTTTGGTCCTGGTTAGTACTTGGATGGGAGACCGCCTGGGAATACCAGGTGCTGTAAGCTTTTTGGACATTTTTCACTTAGTATATAATAATTTTGCCAAAAAATAGAGTCAATGCCTGATCTCTGAATATTAGCAGGTTTGGGCCTGCTTAGTACATGGATGGGAGACTGCCTGGGAATACCAGGTGTTTTAATCTTTTTGGAAAATTTCACGAATTATATAATAATCTTTCATAAAAAAAAAAAAAAAAAGAGTCAATGCCCGATCTCTGAATCTTAGCAGGTTTAGGTCTGATTAGTACTTTGATGAGAGACTGCCTAGGAATACCAGGTGCTTTAAGCTTTTGGGTTTTCATTCCTACTTATATAATGTACTGGCGATAAGATTGGCTGGTCTTTAAATAGCCCTCTCTTTGCAGCAGACTTCGCTTACGGCCATACCATCCTGGCTATGCCTGATCTCGTCTGATCTCGGAAGCTAAGCAGGTTTGGGCCTGGTTAGTACTTGGATGGGAGACCGCCTGGGAATACCAGGTGCTGTAAGCTTTTTGGAAATTTTTCACTTAGTATATAATAATTTTGCCAAAAAATAGAGTCAATGCCAATCTCTGAATATTAGCAGGTTTGGGCCTGGTTAGTACATGGATGGGAGACTGCCTGGGAATACCAGGTGCTGTAAGCTTTTTGGACATTTTTCACTTAGTATATAATAATTTTGCCAAAAAATAGAGTCAATGCCCGATCTCTGAATATTTGCAGGTTTGGGCCTGGTTAGTACATGGATGGGAGACTGCCTGGGAATACCAGGTGCTTTAATCTTTTTGGAAAATTTCACGAATTATATAATAATCTTTCATTTAAAAAAAAAAAAAAAAAAAAAAAAAAAGAGTCAATGCCCGATCTCTGAATCTTAGCAGGTTTAGGTCTGGTTAGTACTTTGATGAGAGACTGCCTGGGAATACCAGGTGCTTTAAGCTTTTGGGTTTTCTTTCCTACTTATATAATGTACTGGCGATAAGATTGGCTGGTCTTTAAATAGCCCTCTCTTTGCAGCAGACTTTGCTTACGGCCATACCATCCTGGCTATGCCTGATCTCGTCTGATCTCGGAAGCTAAGCAGGTTTGGGCCTGGTTAGTACTTGGATGGGAGACCGCCTGGGAATACCAGGTGCTGTAAGCTTTTTGGACATTTTTCACTTAGTATATAATAATTTTGCCAAAAAATAGAGTCAATGCCTGATCTCTGAATATTAGCAGGTTTGGGCCTGCTTAGTACATGGATAGGAGACTGCCTGGGAATACCAGGTGTTTTAATCTTTTTGGAAAAGTTCACGAATTATATAATAATCTTTCATAAAAAAAAAAAAAATAGAGTCAATGCCCGATCTCTGAATATTTGCAGGTTTGGGCCTGGTTAGTACATGGATGGGAGACTGCCTGGGAATACCAGGTGCTTTAATCTTTTTGGAAAATTTCACGAATTATATAATAATCTTTCATTAAAAAAAAAAAAAAAAAAAAAAAAGAGTCAATGCCCGATCTCTGAATCTTAGCAGGTTTAGGTCTGGTTAGTACTTGTATGAGAGACTGCCTAGGAATACCAGGTGCTTTAAGCTTTTGGGTTTTCTTTCCTACTTATATAATGTACTGGCGATAAGATTGGCTGTTCTTTAAATAGCCCTCTCTTCAATCAATCAATCAATCACCTTTATTTATATAGTGCTTTAAACAAAATACATTGCGTCAAAGCACTGAACAACATTCATTTGGAAAACAGTGTCTCAATAATGCAAAATGATAGTTAAAGGCAGTTCATCATTGAATTCAGCTATGTCATCTCTGTTCAGTTGAAATAGTGTCTGTTTTTATTTGCAATCAAGTCAATGATATCGCTGTAGATGAAGTGACCCCAACTAAGCAAGCCAGAGGCGACAGCGGCAAGGAACCGAAACTCCATCGGTGACAGAATGGAGAAAAAAACCTTGGGAGAAACCAGGCTCAGTTGGGGGGTCAGTTCTCCTCTGACCAGACGAAAACCATTAGTTCAATTCCAGGCTGCAGCAAAGTCAGATTGTGCAGAAGAATCATCTGTTTCCTGTGGTCTTGTCCTGGTGCTCCTCTGAGACAAGGTCTTTACAGGGGATCTGTATCTGGGGCTCTAGTTGTCCTGGTCTCCGCTGTCTTTCAGGGCAGTAGAGGTCCTTTCTAGGTGCTTTTTGGACATTTTTCACTTAGTATATAATAATTTTGCCAAAAAATAGAGTCAGTGCCTGATCTCTGAATATTAGCAGGTTTGGGCCTGTTTAGTACATGGATGGGAGACTGCCTGGGAATATACTGCCTTTAATTATAATTTTGCATTATTGAGACACTGTTTTCCTAATGAATGTTGTTCAGTGCTTTGACGCAATGTATTTTGTTTAAAGCACTATATAAATAAAGGTGATTGATTGATTGATTGAATACCAGGTGCTGTAAGCTTTTTGGACATTTTTCACTTAGTATATAATAATTTTGCCAAAAAAAAGTCAATGCCCGATCTCTGAATATTTGCAGGTTTGGGCCTGGTTAGTACATGGATGGGAGACAGCCTGGGAATACCAGGTGCTTTAATCTTTTTGGAAAATTTCACGAATTATATAATAATCTTTCATTAAAAAAAAAAAGAGTCAATGCCCGATCTCTGAATCTTAGCAGGTTTAGGTCTGGTTAGTACTTTGATGAGAGACTGCCTAGGAATACCAGGTGCTTTAAGCTTTTGGGCTTTCTTTCCTACTTATATAATGTACTGGCGATAAGATTGGCTGGTCTTTAAATAGCCCTCTCTTTGCAACAGACTTCGCTTACGGCCATACCAACCTGGCTATGCCCGATCTCGTCCGATCTGGGAAGCTAAGCAGGTTTGGGCCTGGTTAGTACTTTGATGGGAGACCGCCTGGGAATACCAGGTGCTGTAAACTTTTTGGACATTTTTCACTTAGTTTATAATAATTTTGCCAAAAAATAGAGTCAATGCCCGATCTCTGAATCTTAGCAGGTTTAGGTCTGGTTAGTACTTTGATGAGAGACTGCCTAGGAATACCAGGTGCTTTAAGCTTTTGGGTTTTCTTTACTACTTATATAATGTACTGGCGATAAGATTGGCTGTTCTTTAAATAGCCCTCTCTTTGCAGCAGACTTCGCTTACGGCCATACCAACCTGGCTATGCCCGATCTCGTCTGATCTCGGAAGCTAAGCAGGTTTGGGCCTGGTTAGTACTTGGATGGGAGATCGCCTGGGAATACCAGGTGCTGTAAGCTTTTTGGACATTTTTCACTTAGTATATAATAATTTTGCCAAAAAATAGAGTCAATGCCCGATCTCTGAATCTTAGCAGGTTTAGGTCTGGTTAGTACTTTGATGAGAGACTGCCTGGGAATACCAGGTGCTTTAAGCTTTTGGGTTTTCTTTCCTACTTATATAATGTACTGGCGATAAGATCGGCTGGTCTTTAAATAGCCCTCTCTTTGCAGCAGACTTCGCTTACGGCCATACCAACCTGGCTATGCCCAATCTCGTCTGATCTCGAAAGCTAAGCAGGTTTGGTCCTGGTTAGTACTTGGATGGGAGACCGCCTGGGAATACCAGGTGCTGTAAGCTTTTTGGACATTTTTCACTTAGTATATAATAATTTTGCCAAAAAATAGAGTCAATGCCTGATCTCTGAATATTAGCAGGTTTGGGCCTGCTTAGTACATGGATGGGAGACTGCCTG
>NC_068417.1:42727004-42729504 GCF_023724105.1 Carassius gibelio
CCAATCTCTGAATATTAGCAGGTTTGGGCCTGGTTAGTACATGGATGGGAGACTGCCTGGGAATACCAGGTGCTGTAAGCTTTTTGGACATTTTTCACTTAGTATATAATAATTTTGCCAAAAAATAGAGTCAATGCCCGATCTCTGAATATTTGCAGGTTTGGGCCTGGTTAGTACATGGATGGGAGACTGCCTGGGAATACCAGGTGCTTTAATCTTTTTGGAAAATTTCACGAATTATATAATAATCTTTCATTTAAAAAAAAAAAAAAAAAAAAAAAAAAGAGTCAATGCCCGATCTCTGAATCTTAGCAGGTTTAGGTCTGGTTAGTACTTTGATGAGAGACTGCCTAGGAATACCAGGTGCTTTAAGCTTTTGGGTTTTCTTTCCTACTTAAATAATGTACTGGCGATAAGATTGGCTGGTCTTTAAATAGCCCTCTCTTTGCAGCAGACTTCGCTTACGGCCATACCAACCTGGCTATGCAGGATCTCGTCTGATCTCGGAAGCTAAGCAGGTTTGGGCCTGGTTAGTACTTGGATGGGAGACCGCCTGGGAATACCAGGTGCTGTAAGCTTTTTGGACATTTTTCACTTAGTATATAATAATTTTGCCAAAAAATAGAGTCAATGCCTGATCTCTGAATATTAGCAGGTTTGGGCCTGCTTAGTACATGGATAGGAGACTGCCTGGGAATACCAGGTGTTTTAATCTTTTTGGAAAAGTTCACGAATTATATAATAATCTTTCATAAAAAAAAAAAAAAGAGTCAATGCCCGATCTCTGAATCTTAGCAGGTTTAGGTCTGATTAGTACTTTGATGAGAGACTGCCTAGGAATACCAGGTGCTTTAAGCTTTTGGGTTTTCATTCCTACTTATATAATGTACTGGCGATAAGATTGGCTGATCTTTAAATAGCCCTCTCTTTGCAGCAGACTTTGCTTACGGCCATACCATCCTGGCTATGCCCGATCTCGTCTGATCTCGGAAGCTAAGCAGGTTTGGGCCTGGTTAGTACTTGGATGGGAGACCGCCTGGGAATACCAGGTGCTGTAAGCTTTTTGGAAATTTTTCACTTAGTATATAATAATTTTGCCAAAAAATAGAGTCAATGCCAATCTCTGAATATTAGCAGGTTTGGGCCTGGTTAGTACATGGATGGGAGACTGCCTGGGAATACCAGGTGCTGTAAGCTTTTTGGACATTTTTCACTTAGTATATAATAATTTTGCCAAAAAATAGAGTCAATGCCCGATCTCTGAATATTTGCAGGTTTGGGCCTGGTTAGTACATGGATGGGAGACTGCCTGGGAATACCAGGTGCTTTAATCTTTTTGAAAAATTTCACGAATTATATAATAATCTTTCATTTAAAAAAAAAAAAAAAAAAAAAAAAAGAGTCAATGCCCGATCTCTGAATCTTAGCAGGTTTAGGTCTGGTTAGTACTTTGATGAGAGACTGCCTAGGAATACCAGGTGCTTTAAGCTTTTGGGTTTTCTTTACTACTTATATAATGTACTGGCGATAAGATTGGCTGTTCTTTAAATAGCCCTCTCTTTGCAGCAGACTTCGCTTACGGCCATACCAACCTGGCTATGCCCGATCTCGTCTGATCTCGGAAGCTAAGCAGGTTTGGGCCTGGTTAGTACTTGGATGGGAGATCGCCTGGGAATACCAGGTGCTGTAAGCTTTTTGGACATTTTTCACTTAGTATATAATAATTTTGCCAAAAAATAGAGTCAATGCCCGATCTCTGAATCTTAGCAGGTTTAGGTCTGGTTAGTACTTTGATGAGAGACTGCCTGGGAATACCAGGTGCTTTAAGCTTTTGGGTTTTCTTTCCTACTTATATAATGTACTGGCGATAAGATCGGCTGGTCTTTAAATAGCCCTCTCTTTGCAGCAGACTTCGCTTACGGCCATACAAATCTGGCTATGCCCAATCTCGTCTGATCTCGGAAGCTAAGCAGGTTTTGTCCTGGTTAGTACTTGGATGGGAGACCGCCTGGGAATACCAGGTGCTGTAAGCTTTTTGGACATTTTTCACTTAGTATATAATAATTTTGCCAAAAAATAGAGTCAATGCCTGATCTCTGAATATTAGCAGGTTTGGGCCTGCTTAGTACATGGATGGGAGACTGCCTGGGAATACCAGGTGTTTTAATCTTTTTGGAAAATTTCACGAATTATATAATAATCTTTCATAAAAAAAAAAAAAAAAAGAGTCAATGCCCGATCTCTGAATCTTAGCAGGTTTAGGTCTGATTAGTACTTTGATGAGAGACTGCCTAGGAATACCAGGTGCTTTAAGCTTTTGGGTTTTCATTCCTACTTATATAATGTACTGGCGATAAGATTGGCTGGTCTTTAAATAGCCCTCTCTTTGCAGCAGACTTCGCTTACGGCCATACCATCCTGGCTATGCCTGATCTCGTCTGATCTCGGAGGCTAAGCAGGTTTGGGCCTGGTTAGTACTTGGATGGGAGACCGCCTGGGA
>NC_068417.1:42759504-42762004 GCF_023724105.1 Carassius gibelio
TGGTTAGTACATGGATGGGAGACTGCCTGGGAATACCAGGTGCTTTAATCTTTTTGGAAAATTTCACGAATTATATAATAATCTTTCATTTAAAAAAAAAAAAAAAAAAAAAAAAAAGAGTCAATGCCCGATCTCTGAATCTTAGCAGGTTTAGGTCTGGTTAGTACTTTGATGAGAGACTGCCTAGGAATACCAGGTGCTTTAAGCTTTTGGGTTTTCTTTCCTACTTAAATAATGTACTGGCGATAAGATTGGCTGGTCTTTAAATAGCCCTCTCTTTGCAGCAGACTTCGCTTACGGCCATACCAACCTGGCTATGCCGGATCTCGTCTGATCTCGGAAGCTAAGCAGGTTTGGGCCTGGTTAGTACTTGGATGGGAGACCGCCTGGGAATACCAGGTGCTGTAAGCTTTTTGGACATTTTTCACTTAGTATATAATAATTTTGCCAAAAAATAGAGTCAATGCCTGATCTCTGAATATTAGCAGGTTTGGGCCTGCTTAGTACATGGATAGGAGACTGCCTGGGAATACCAGGTGTTTTAATCTTTTTGGAAAAGTTCACGAATTATATAATAATCTTTCATAAAAAAAAAAAAAGAGTCAATGCCCGATCTCTGAATCTTAGCAGGTTTAGGTCTGATTAGTACTTTGATGAGAGACTGCCTAGGAATACCAGGTGCTTTAAGCTTTTGGGTTTTCATTCCTACTTATATAATGTACTGGCGATAAGATTGGCTGATCTTTAAATAGCCCTCTCTTTGCAGCAGACTTTGCTTACGGCCATACCATCCTGGCTATGCCCGATCTCGTCTGATCTCGGAAGCTAAGCAGGTTTGGGCCTGGTTAGTACTTGGATGGGAGACCGCCTGGGAATACCAGGTGCTGTAAGCTTTTTGGAAATTTTTCACTTAGTATATAATAATTTTGCCAAAAAATAGAGTCAATGCCAATCTCTGAATATTAGCAGGTTTGGGCCTGGTTAGTACATGGATGGGAGACTGCCTGGGAATACCAGGTGCTGTAAGCTTTTTGGACATTTTTCACTTAGTATATAATAATTTTGCCAAAAAATAGAGTCAATGCCCGATCTCTGAATATTTGCAGGTTTGGGCCTGGTTAGTACATGGATGGGAGACTGCCTGGGAATACCAGGTGCTTTAATCTTTTTGAAAAATTTCACGAATTATATAATAATCTTTCATTTAAAAAAAAAAAAAAAAAAAAAAAAAAGAGTCAATGCCCGATCTCTGAATCTTAGCAGGTTTAGGTCTAGTTAGTACTTTGATGAGAGACTGCCTAGGAATACCAGGTGCTTTAAGCTTTTGGGTTTTCTTTACTACTTATATAATGTACTGGCGATAAGATTGGCTGTTCTTTAAATAGCCCTCTCTTTGCAGCAGACTTCGCTTACGGCCATACCAACCTGGCTATGCCCGATCTCGTCTGATCTCGGAAGCTAAGCAGGTTTGGGCCTGGTTAGTACTTGGATGGGAGATCGCCTGGGAATACCAGGTCCTGTAAGCTTTTTGGACATTTTTCACTTAGTATATAATAATTTTGCCAAAAAATAGAGTCAATGCCCGATCTCTGAATCTTAGCAGGTTTAGGTCTGGTTAGTACTTTGATGAGAGACTGCCTGGGAATACCAGGTGCTTTAAGCTTTTGGGTTTTCTTTACTACTTATATAATGTACTGGCGATAAGATTGGCTGTTCTTTAAATAGCCCTCTCTTTGCAGTAGACTTCGCTTATGGCCATACCAACCTGGCTATGCCCGATCTCGTCTGATCTCGGAAGCTAAGCAGGTTTGGGCCTGGTTAGTACTTGGATGGGAGATCGCCTGGGAATACCAGGTGCTGTAAGCTTTTTGGACATTTTTCACTTAGTATATAATAATTTTGCCAAAAAATAGAGTCAATGCCCGATCTCTGAATCTTAGCAGGTTTAGGTCTGGTTAGTACTTTGATGAGAGACTGCCTGGGAATACCAGGTGCTTTAAGCTTTTGGGTTTTCTTTCCTACTTATATAATGTACTGGCGATAAGATCGGCTGGTCTTTAAATAGCCCTCTCTTTGCAGCAGACTTCGCTTACGGCCATACAAACCTGGTTATGCCCAATCTCGTCTGATCTCGGAAGCTAAGCAGGTTTTGTCCTGGTTAGTACTTGGATGGGAGACCGCCTGGGAATACCAGGTGCTGTAAGCTTTTTGGACATTTTTCACTTAGTATATAATAATTTTGCCAAAAAATAGAGTCAATGCCTGATCTCTGAATATTAGCAGGTTTGGGCCTGCTTAGTACATGGATGGGAGACTGCCTGGGAATACCAGGTGTTTTAATCTTTTTGGAAAATTTCACGAATTATATAATAATCTTTCATAAAAAAAAAAAAAAAAAAAGAGTCAATGCCCGATCTCTGAATCTTAGCAGGTTTAGGTCTGATTAGTACTTTGATGAGAGACTGCCTAGGAATACCAGGTGCTTTAAGCTTTTGGGTTT
>NC_068417.1:42779504-42782004 GCF_023724105.1 Carassius gibelio
GTACTTTGATGAGAGACTGCCTGGGAATACCAGGTGCTTTAAGCTTTTGGGTTTTCTTTACTACTTATATAATGTACTGGCGATAAGATTGGCTGTTCTTTAAATAGCCCTCTCTTTGCAGTAGACTTCGCTTATGGCCATACCAACCTGGCTATGCCCGATCTCGTCTGATCTCGGAAGCTAAGCAGGTTTGGGCCTGGTTAGTACTTGGATGGGAGATCGCCTGGGAATACCAGGTGCTGTAAGCTTTTTGGACATTTTTCACTTAGTATATAATAATTTTGCCAAAAAATAGAGTCAATGCCCGATCTCTGAATCTTAGCAGGTTTAGGTCTGGTTAGTACTTTGATGAGAGACTGCCTGGGAATACCAGGTGCTTTAAGCTTTTGGGTTTCTTTCCTACTTATATAATGTACTGGCGATAAGATCGGCTGGTCTTTAAATAGCCCTCTCTTTGCAGCAGACTTCGCTTACGGCCATACAAACCTGGTTATGCCCAATCTCGTCTGATCTCGGAAGCTAAGCAGGTTTTGTCCTGGTTAGTACTTGGATGGGAGACCGCCTGGGAATACCAGGTGCTGTAAGCTTTTTGGACATTTTTCACTTAGTATATAATAATTTTGCCAAAAAATAGAGTCAATGCCTGATCTCTGAATATTAGCAGGTTTGGGCCTGCTTAGTACATGGATGGGAGACTGCCTGGGAATACCAGGTGTTTTAATCTTTTTGGAAAATTTCACGAATTATATAATAATCTTTCATAAAAAAAAAAAAAAAAAGAGTCAATGCCCGATCTCTGAATCTTAGCAGGTTTAGGTCTGATTAGTACTTTGATGAGAGACTGCCTAGGAATACCAGGTGCTTTAAGCTTTTGGGTTTTCATTCCTACTTATATAATGTACTGGCGATAAGATTGGCTGGTCTTTAAATAGCCCTCTCTTTGCAGCAGACTTCGCTTACGGCCATACCATCCTGGCTATGCCTGATCTCGTCTGATCTCGGAAGCTAAGCAGGTTTGGGCCTGGTTAGTACTTGGATGGGAGACCGCCTGGGAATACCAGGTGCTGTAAGCTTTTTGGAAATTTTTCACTTAGTATATAATAATTTTGCCAAAAAATAGAGTCAATGCCAATCTCTGAATATTAGCAGGTTTGGGCCTGGTTAGTACATGGATGGGAGACTGCCTGGGAATACCAGGTGCTGTAAGCTTTTTGGACATTTTTCACTTAGTATATAATAATTTTGCCAAAAAATAGAGTCAATGCCCGATCTCTGAATATTTGCAGGTTTGGGCCTGGTTAGTACATGGATGGGAGACTGCCTGGGAATACCAGGTGCTTTAATCTTTTTGGAAAATTTCACGAATTATATAATAATCTTTCATTTAAAAAAAAAAAAAAAAAAAAAAAAAAGAGTCAATGCCCGATCTCTGAATCTTAGCAGGTTTAGGTCTGGTTAGTACTTTGATGAGAGACTGCCTAGGAATACCAGGTGCTTTAAGCTTTTGGGTTTTCTTTCCTACTTAAATAATGTACTGGCGATAAGATTGGCTGGTCTTTAAATAGCCCTCTCTTTGCAGCAGACTTCGCTTACGGCCATACCAACCTGGCTATGCCGGATCTCGTCTGATCTCGGAAGCTAAGCAGGTTTGGGCCTGGTTAGTACTTGGATGGGAGACCGCCTGGGAATACCAGGTGCTGTAAGCTTTTTGGACATTTTTCACTTAGTATATAATAATTTTGCCAAAAAATAGAGTCAATGCCTGATCTCTGAATATTAGCAGGTTTGGGCCTGCTTAGTACATGGATAGGAGACTGCCTGGGAATACCAGGTGTTTTAATCTTTTTGGAAAAGTTCACGAATTATATAATAATCTTTCATAAAAAAAAAAAAAGAGTCAATGCCCGATCTCTGAATCTTAGCAGGTTTAGGTCTGATTAGTACTTTGATGAGAGACTGCCTAGGAATACCAGGTGCTTTAAGCTTTTGGGTTTTCATTCCTTCTTATATAATGTACTGGCGATAAGATTGGCTGATCTTTAAATAGCCCTCTCTTTGCAGCAGACTTTGCTTACGGCCATACCATCCTGGCTATGCCCGATCTCGTCTGATCTCGGAAGCTAAGCAGGTTTGGGCCTGGTTAGTACTTGGATGGGAGACCGCCTGGGAATACCAGGTGCTGTAAGCTTTTTGGAAATTTTTCACTTAGTATATAATAATTTTGCCAAAAAATAGAGTCAATGCCAATCTCTGAATATTAGCAGGTTTGGGCCTGGTTAGTACATGGATGGGAGACTGCCTGGGAATACCAGGTGCTGTAAGCTTTTTGGACATTTTTCACTTAGTATATAATAATTTTGCCAAAAAATAGAGTCAATGCCCGATCTCTGAATATTTGCAGGTTTGGGCCTGGTTAGTACATGGATGGGAGACTGCCTGGGAATACCAGGTGCTTTAATCTTTTTGAAAAATTTCACGAATTATATAATAATCTTTCATT
>NC_068417.1:42794504-42797004 GCF_023724105.1 Carassius gibelio
AATAATCTTTCATAAAAAAAAAAAAAAAAAGAGTCAATGCCCGATCTCTGAATCTTAGCAGGTTTAGGTCTGATTAGTACTTTGATGAGAGACTGCCTAGGAATACCAGGTGCTTTAAGCTTTTGGGTTTTCATTCCTACTTATATAATGTACTGGCGATAAGATTGGCTGGTCTTTAAATAGCCCTCTCTTTGCAGCAGACTTCGCTTACGGCCATACCATCCTGGCTATGCCTGATCTCGTCTGATCTCGGAAGCTAAGCAGGTTTGGGCCTGGTTAGTACTTGGATGGGAGACCGCCTGGGAATACCAGGTGCTGTAAGCTTTTTGGAAATTTTTCACTTAGTATATAATAATTTTGCCAAAAAATAGAGTCAATGCCAATCTCTGAATATTAGCAGGTTTGGGCCTGGTTAGTACATGGATGGGAGACTGCCTGGGAATACCAGGTGCTGTAAGCTTTTTGGACATTTTTCACTTAGTATATAATAATTTTGCCAAAAAATAGAGTCAATGCCCGATCTCTGAATATTTGCAGGTTTGGGCCTGGTTAGTACATGGATGGGAGACTGCCTGGGAATACCAGGTGCTTTAATCTTTTTGGAAAATTTCACGAATTATATAATAATCTTTCATTTAAAAAAAAAAAAAAAAAAAAAAAAAAAAGAGTCAATGCCCGATCTCTGAATCTTAGCAGGTTTAGGTCTGGTTAGTACTTTGATGAGAGACTGCCTGGGAATACCAGGTGCTTTAAGCTTTTGGGTTTTCTTTCCTACTTATATAATGTACTGGCGATAAGATTGGCTGGTCTTTAAATAGCCCTCTCTTTGCAGCAGACTTCGCTTACGGCCATACCAACCTGGCTATGCCTGATCTCGTCTGATCTCGGAAGCTAAGCAGGTTTGGGCCTGGTTAGTACTTGGATGGGAGACCGCCTGGGAATACCAGGTGCTTTAATCTTTTTGGAAAATTTCACGAATTATATAATAATCTTTCATTAAAAAAAAAAAAAAAAAAAAAAAAAAGAGTCAATGCCCGATCTCTGAATCTTAGCAGGTTTAGGTCTGGTTAGTACTTGTATGAGAGACTGCCTAGGAATACCAGGTGCTTTAAGCTTTTGGGTTTTCTTTCCTACTTATATAATGTACTGGCGATAAGATTGGCTGTTCTTTAAATAGCCCTCTCTTCAATCAATCAATCAATCACCTTTATTTATATAGTGCTTTAAACAAAATACATTGCGTCAAAGCACTGAACAACATTCATTTGGAAAACAGTGTCTCAATAATGCAAAATGATAGTTAAAGGCAGTTCATCATTGAATTCAGCTATGTCATCTCTGTTCAGTTGAAATAGTGTCTGTTTTTATTTGCAATCAAGTCAATGATATCGCTGTAGATGAAGTGACCCCAACTAAGCAAGCCAGAGGCGACAGCGGCAAGGAACCGAAACTCCATCGGTGACAGAATGGAGAAAAAAACCTTGGGAGAAACCAGGCTCAGTTGGGGGGTCAGTTCTCCTCTGACCAGACGAAAACCAGTAGTTCAATTCCAGGCTGCAGCAAAGTCAGATTGTGCAGAAGAATCATCTGTTTCCTGTGGTCTTGTCCTGGTGCTCCTCTGAGACAAGGTCTTTACAGGGGATCTGTATCTGGGGCTCTAGTTGTCCTGGTCTCCGCTGTCTTTCAGGGCAGTAGAGGTCCTTTCTAGGTGCTTTTTGGACATTTTTCACTTAGTATATAATAATTTTGCCAAAAAATAGAGTCAGTGCCTGATCTCTGAATATTAGCAGGTTTGGGCCTGTTTAGTACATGGATGGGAGACTGCCTGGGAATATACTGCCTTTAATTATAATTTTGCATTATTGAGACACTGTTTTCCTAATGAATGTTGTTCAGTGCTTTGACGCAATGTATTTTGTTTAAAGCACTATATAAATAAAGGTGATTGATTGATTGATTGAATACCAGGTGCTGTAAGCTTTTTGGACATTTTTCACTTAGTATATAATAATTTTGCCAAAAAAAAGTCAATGCCCGATCTCTGAATCTTAGCAGGTTTAGGTCTGATTAGTACTTTGATGAGAGACTGCCTAGGAATACCAGGTGCTTTAAGCTTTTGGGTTTTCATTCCTACTTATATAATGTACTGGCGATAAGATTGGCTGGTCTTTAAATAGCCCTCTCTTTGCAGCAGACTTCGCTTACGGCCATACCATCCTGGCTATGCCTGATCTCGTCTGATCTCGGAAGCTAAGCAGGTTTGGGCCTGGTTAGTACTTGGATGGGAGACCGCCTGGGAATACCAGGTGCTGTAAGCTTTTTGGAAATTTTTCACTTAGTATATAATAATTTTGCCAAAAAATAGAGTCAATGCCAATCTCTGAATATTAGCAGGTTTGGGCCTGGTTAGTACATGGATGGGAGACTGCCTGGGAATACCAGGTGCTGTAAGCTTTTTGGACATTTTTCACTTAGTATATAATAATTTTGCCAAAAAATA
>NC_068417.1:42809504-42812004 GCF_023724105.1 Carassius gibelio
CATCCTGGCTATGCCTGATCTCGTCTGATCTCGGAAGCTAAGCAGGTTTGGGCCTGGTTAGTACTTGGATGGGAGACCGCCTGGGAATACCAGGTGCTGTAAGCTTTTTGGAAATTTTTCACTTAGTATATAATAATTTTGCCAAAAAATAGAGTCAATGCCAATCTCTGAATATTAGCAGGTTTGGGCCTGGTTAGTACATGGATGGGAGACTGCCTGGGAATACCAGGTGCTGTAAGCTTTTTGGACATTTTTCACTTAGTATATAATAATTTTGCCAAAAAATAGAGTCAATGCCCGATCTCTGAATATTTGCAGGTTTGGGCCTGGTTAGTACATGGATGGGAGACTGCCTGGGAATACCAGGTGCTTTAATCTTTTTGGAAAATTTCACGAATTATATAATAATCTTTCATTTAAAAAAAAAAAAAAAAAAAAAAAAAAAAGAGTCAATGCCCGATCTCTGAATCTTAGCAGGTTTAGGTCTGGTTAGTACTTTGATGAGAGACTGCCTGGGAATACCAGGTGCTTTAAGCTTTTGGGTTTTCTTTCCTACTTATATAATGTACTGGCGATAAGATTGGCTGGTCTTTAAATAGCCCTCTCTTTGCAGCAGACTTCGCTTACGGCCATACCAACCTGGCTATGCCTGATCTCGTCTGATCTCGGAAGCTAAGCAGGTTTGGGCCTGGTTAGTACTTGGATGGGAGACCGCCTGGGAATACCAGGTGCTTTAATCTTTTTGGAAAATTTCACGAATTATATAATAATCTTTCATTAAAAAAAAAAAAAAAAAAAAAAAAAAGAGTCAATGCCCGATCTCTGAATCTTAGCAGGTTTAGGTCTGGTTAGTACTTGTATGAGAGACTGCCTAGGAATACCAGGTGCTTTAAGCTTTTGGGTTTTCTTTCCTACTTATATAATGTACTGGCGATAAGATTGGCTGTTCTTTAAATAGCCCTCTCTTCAATCAATCAATCAATCACCTTTATTTATATAGTGCTTTAAACAAAATACATTGCGTCAAAGCACTGAACAACATTCATTTGGAAAACAGTGTCTCAATAATGCAAAATGATAGTTAAAGGCAGTTCATCATTGAATTCAGCTATGTCATCTCTGTTCAGTTGAAATAGTGTCTGTTTTTATTTGCAATCAAGTCAATGATATCGCTGTAGATGAAGTGACCCCAACTAAGCAAGCCAGAGGCGACAGCGGCAAGGAACCGAAACTCCATCGGTGACAGAATGGAGAAAAAAACCTTGGGAGAAACCAGGCTCAGTTGGGGGGTCAGTTCTCCTCTGACCAGACGAAAACCAGTAGTTCAATTCCAGGCTGCAGCAAAGTCAGATTGTGCAGAAGAATCATCTGTTTCCTGTGGTCTTGTCCTGGTGCTCCTCTGAGACAAGGTCTTTACAGGGGATCTGTATCTGGGGCTCTAGTTGTCCTGGTCTCCGCTGTCTTTCAGGGCAGTAGAGGTCCTTTCTAGGTGCTTTTTGGACATTTTTCACTTAGTATATAATAATTTTGCCAAAAAATAGAGTCAGTGCCTGATCTCTGAATATTAGCAGGTTTGGGCCTGTTTAGTACATGGATGGGAGACTGCCTGGGAATATACTGCCTTTAATTATAATTTTGCATTATTGAGACACTGTTTTCCTAATGAATGTTGTTCAGTGCTTTGACGCAATGTATTTTGTTTAAAGCACTATATAAATAAAGGTGATTGATTGATTGATTGAATACCAGGTGCTGTAAGCTTTTTGGACATTTTTCACTTAGTATATAATAATTTTGCCAAAAAAAAGTCAATGCCCGATCTCTGAATCTTAGCAGGTTTAGGTCTGATTAGTACTTTGATGAGAGACTGCCTAGGAATACCAGGTGCTTTAAGCTTTTGGGTTTTCATTCCTACTTATATAATGTACTGGCGATAAGATTGGCTGGTCTTTAAATAGCCCTCTCTTTGCAGCAGACTTCGCTTACGGCCATACCATCCTGGCTATGCCTGATCTCGTCTGATCTCGGAAGCTAAGCAGGTTTGGGCCTGGTTAGTACTTGGATGGGAGACCGCCTGGGAATACCAGGTGCTGTAAGCTTTTTGGAAATTTTTCACTTAGTATATAATAATTTTGCCAAAAAATAGAGTCAATGCCAATCTCTGAATATTAGCAGGTTTGGGCCTGGTTAGTACATGGATGGGAGACTGCCTGGGAATACCAGGTGCTGTAAGCTTTTTGGACATTTTTCACTTAGTATATAATAATTTTGCCAAAAAATAGAGTCAATGCCCGATCTCTGAATATTTGCAGGTTTGGGCCTGGTTAGTACATGGATGGGAGACTGCCTGGGAATACCAGGTGCTTTAATCTTTTTGGAAAATTTCACGAATTATATAATAATCTTTCATTTAAAAAAAAAAAAAAAAAAAAAAAAAAGAGTCAATGCCCGATCTCTGAATCTTAGCAGGTTTAGGTCTGGTTAGTACTTTGATGAGAGA
>NC_068417.1:42824504-42829504 GCF_023724105.1 Carassius gibelio
AGGGCTTTATAAGTAATAAGCAATATTTTAAAATCTATACGATGTTTGATAGGGAGCCAGTGCAGTGTGGACAGGACCGGGCTAATATGGTCATACTTCCTGGTTCTAGTAAGAACTCTTGCTGCTGCATTTTGGACTAGCTGTAGTTTGTTTACCAAGCGTGCAGAACAACCACCCAATAAAGCATTACAATAGTCTAACCTTGAAGTCATAAATGCATGGATTAACATTTCTGCATTTGACATTGAGAGCATAGGCCGTAATTTAGATATATTTTTGAGATGGAAAAATGCAGTTTTACAAATGCTAGAAACGTGTCTTTCTAAGGAAAGATTGCGATCAAGTAGCACACCTAGGTTCCTAACTGATGACGAAGAATTGACAGAGCAACCATCAAGTCTTAGACAGTGTTCTAGGTTATTACAAGCAGAGTTTTTAGGCCCTATGATTAACACCTCTGTTTTTTCTGAATTTAGCAGTAAGAAATTACTCGTCATCCAATTTTTTATATCGACTATGCATTCCATTAGTTTTTCAAATTGGTGTGTTTCACCAGGCTGCGAGGAAATATAGAGCTGCGTATCATCAGCATAACAGTGAAAGCTAACACCATGTTTCCTGATGATATCTCCCAAGGGTAGCATATAAAGCGTGAAGAGTAGCGGCCCTAGTACTGAGCCTTGAGGTACTCCATACTGCACTTGTGATCGATATGATACATCTTCATTCACTGCTACGAACTGATGGCGGTCATATAAGTACGATTTAAACCATGCTAATGCACTTCCACTGATGCCAACAAAGTGTTCAAGTCTATGCAAAAGAATGTTGTGGTCAATTGTGTCAAACGCAGCACTAAGATCCAATAAAACTAATAGAGAGATACACCCACGATCAGATGATAAGAGCAGATCATTTGTAACTCTAAGGAGAGCAGTCTCAGTACTATGATACGGTCTAAATCCTGACTGGAAATCCTCACATATACCATTATTCTCTAATAAGGAATATAATTGTGAGGATACCACCTTTTCTAGTATCTTGGACAGAAAAGGGAGATTCGAGATTGGTCTATAACTAACAAGTTCTCTGGGGTCAAGTTGTGGCTTTTTTATGAGAGGCTTAATAACAGCCAGTTTGAAGGTTTTGGGGACATATCCTAATGACAATGAGGAATTAATAATAGTCAGAAGAGGACCTATGACTTCTGGAAGCACCTCTTTTAAGAGCTTAGATGGTATAGGGTCTAACATACATGTTGTTGGTTTAAATGATTTAACAAGTTTATACAATTCTTCCTCTCCTATAGTAGAGAATGAGTGGAACTGTTCCTCAGGGGGTCTATAGTGCTCTGTCTGATGTGATACGGTAGCTGACGGCTGAATGGTTGCAATTTTATCTCTAATAGTATCGATTTTAGAAGTAAAGTAGTTCATAAAGTCATTACTGTTGTGGTGTTGGGAAATGTCAACACTTGTTGAGGCTTTATTTTTCGTTAATTTAGCCACTGTATTGAATAAATACCTGGGGTTATGTTTGTTTTCTTCTAAAAGAGAAGAAAAGTAATCAGATCTAGCAGGTTTTAATGCTTTTCTATAGGATATGCTACTTTCCCGCCAAGCAATACGAAATACCTCTAGTTTTGTTTTCCTCCAGCTGCGCTCCATTTTTCGGGCTGCTCTCTTTAGGGTGCGAGTATGCTCATTATACCATGGTGTCAAACTGTTTTCCTTAACCTTCCTTAAGCGTAAAGGAGCAACTGTATTTAAAGTGCTAGAAAAGAGAGAGTCCATAGTTTCTGTTACATCATCAAGTTGTTCTGAGGTTTTGGATATGCTAAGGAATTTGGATACATCAGGAAGATAACTTAAAAAGCAGTCTTTTGTGGTAGAAGTGATGGTTCTTCGATACTTGTAACAAGAAGTAGAATTTACAATTTTGGCTATATGAAGTTTACACAGAACTAAATAATGATCTGAGATATCATCACTTGGCTGAATAATTTCAACACTATCAACATCAATTCCATGTGACAGTATTAAATCTAGAGTATGATTTCGACAATGAGTAGGTCCTGAAACATGTTGTCTAACACCAATAGAGTTCAGAATGTCTATAAATGCTGATCCCAATGCGTCTTTTTCATTATCGACATGGATATTAAAATCACCAACTATTAAGACTTTATCTGCAGCCAGAACTAACTCGGATGTAAAATCACCAAACTCTTTAATAAAGTCTGTATGGTGCCCTGGTGGCCTGTATACAGTAGCCAGTACAAACATAACAGGGGATTTATCATTAACATTGGTTTCTCTGGATAATGTTATATGAAGCACCATTACTTCAAACGAGTTATACTTGAAGCCTGCCCTCTGAGAAATCCTAAAAACGTTGTTATAAATTGAAGCAACTCCTCCCCCTTTGCCTTTTAAATGCGGCTCATGTTTATAACAGTAATCTTGGGGGGTGGACTCATTTAAAATAATGTAATCATCAGGTTTTAGCCAAGTTTCTGTCAAACAGAGCACATCTATATTATGATCAGTTATCATATTATTTACAAAAAGTGTTTTCGTAGAAATGGATCTGATAATCAATAAGCCAATCTTTATCATTTGTTTATCCATATTGCATTTGTTTTTTATTTGTTGAACCTCAATTAAATTGTTAACCTCAACTTGGTTTGGACATTTTTTGTATTTTCTAGTTCGGGGAACAGACACAGTCTCTATAGTGTGATATCTAGGTGAAAGAGTCTCTATGTGCTGAGAATTAACTGACCTCTGTGACGGGAGGCAGCTAGCAGACGGTCGGTTTAGCCAGTCTGTCTGCTTCCTGACCTGGGCCCAAGTTAGTCAAGTATAAACACTAAGACTATTTGCCATATTTCTAGACAGAAGAGCAGCACCACTTCTTCAGCAGCACTCTTTGCAGCAGACTTCGCTTACGGCTATACCAACCTGGCTATGCCCGATCTCGTCTGATCTCGGAAGCTAAGCAGGTTTGGGCCTGGTTAGTACTTGGATGGGAGACCGCCTGGGAATACCAGGTGCTGTAAGCTTTTTGGACATTTTTCACTTAGTATATAATAATTTTGCCAAAAAATAGAGTCAATGCCCGATCTCTGAATATTAGCAGGTTTGGGCCTGGTTAGTACATGGATGGGAGACTGCCTGGGAATACCAGGTGCTGTAAGCTTTTGGACATTTTTCACTTAGTATATAATAATTTTGCCAAAAAATAGAGTCAATGCCCGATCTCTGAATCTTAGCAGGTTTAGGTCTGGTTAGTACTTTGATGAGAGACTGCCTAGGAATACCAGGTGCTTTAAGCTTTTGGGTTTTCTTTCCTACTTATATAATGTACTGGCGATAAGATTGGCTGGTCTTTAAATAGCCCTCTCTTTGCAGCAGACTTCGCTTACGGCCATACCAACCTGGCTATGCCTGATCTCGTCTGATCTCGGAAGCTAAGCAGGTTTGGGCCTGGTTAGTACTTGGATGGGAGACCGCCTGGGAATACCAGGTGCTGTAAGCTTTTTGGACATTTTTCACTTAGTATATAATAATTTTGCCAAAAAATAGAGTCAATGTCCGATCTCTGAATATTAGCAGGTTTGGGCCTGCTTAGTACATGGATGGGAGACTGCCTGGGAATACCAGGTGCTTTAATCTTTTTGGAAAATTTCACGAATTATATAATAATCTTTCATTAAAAAAAAAAAAAAGAGTCAATGCCCGATCTCTGAATCTTAGCAGGTTTAGGTCTGGTTAGTACTTTGATGAGAGACTGCCTAGGAATACCAGGTGCTTTAAGCTTTTGGGTTTTCTTTCCTACTTATATAATGTACTGGCGATAAGATTGGCTGATCTTTAAATAGCCCTCTCTTTGCAGCAGACTTCGCTTACGGCCATACCAACCTGGCTATGCCCGATCTCGTCTGATCTTGGAAGCTAAGCAGGTTTGGGCCTGGTTAGTACTTGGATGGGAGACCGCCTGGGAATACCTGGTGCTGTAAGCTTTTTGGAAATTTTTCACTTAGTATATAATAATTTTGCCAAAAAATAGAGTCAATGCCGATCTCTGAATATTAGCAGGTCTGGGCCTGGTTAGTACTTGGATGGGAGACCGCCTGGGAATACCAGGTGCTGTAAGCTTTTTGGACATTTTTCACTTAGTATATAATAATTTTGCCCAAAAATAGAGTCAATGCCTGATCTCTGAATATTAGCAGGTTTGGGCCTGCTTAGTACATGGATGGGAGACTGCCTGGGAATACCAGGTGCTTTAATCTTTTTGGAAAATTTCACAAATTATATAATAATCTTTCATTTAAAAAAAAAAAAAAAAGAGTCAATGCCCGATCTCTGAATCTTAGCAGGTTTAGGTCTGGTTAGTACTTTGATGAGAGACTGCCTAGGAATACCAGGTGCTTTAAGCTTTTGGGCTTTCTTTCCTACTTATATAATGTACTGGCGATAAGATTGGCTGGTCTTTAAATAGCCCTCTCTTTGCAGCAGACTTCGCTTACGGCCATACCAACCTGGCTATTCCCGATCTCGTCTGATCTCGGAAGCTAAGCAGGTTTGGGTCTGGTTAGTACTTGGATGGGAGACCGCCTGGGAATACCAGGTGCTGTAAGCTTTTTGGACATTTTTCACTAAGTATATAATAATTTTGCCAAAAAATAGAGTCAATGCCCGATCTCTGAATATTTGCAGGTTTGGGCCTGGTTAGTACATGGATGGGAGACTGCCTGGGAATACCAGGTGCTTTAATCTTTTTGGAAAATTTCACGAATTATATAATAATCTTTTATTTAAAAAAATAAATAAATAAAAAAAATAATAGTCAATGCCCGATCTCTGAATCTTAGCAGGTTTAGGTCTGGTTAGTACTTTGATGAGAGACTGCTTGGGAATACCAGGTGCTTTAAGCTTTTGGGTTTTCTTTCCTACTTATATAATGTACTGGCAATAAGATTGGCTGGTCTTTAA
>NC_068417.1:42834504-42844504 GCF_023724105.1 Carassius gibelio
AGAGGTCCTTTCTAGGTGCTGATCCACCATCTGGTCTGGATACGTACTGGATCCGGGTGACTGCAGTGACCCTCTGATCTGGACACAGACTGGATCTCGTGGCCACGGTGACCTCGGAACAAGAGAGAAACAGACAAATATTAGCGTAGATGCCATTCTTCTAATGATGTAGAAAGTACGGTGTTATGTGAAGTGTTTCCGGTTCCGGTTTACCTAATTAATGCAGCCTAAAAATCCTTTAACGGATTTGGATATTAAAAGCATATTAGTATGTTATGTGTATGCCAGGTTAAAGAGATGGGTCTTTAATCTAGATTTAAACTGCAAGAGTGTGTCTGCCTCCCGAACAATGTTAGGTGGGTTATTCCAGAGTTTAGGCGCCAAATAGGAAAAGGATCTGCCGCCCGCAGTTGATTTTGATATTCTAGGTATTATCAAATTGCCTGAGTTTTGAGAACGTAGCGGACGTAGAGGAGTATAATGTAAAAGGAGCTCATTCAAATACCGAGGTGCTAAACCATTCAGGGCTTTATAAGTAATAAGCAATATTTTAAAATCTATACGATGTTTGATAGGGAGCCAGTGCAGTGTGGACAGGACCGGGCTAATATGGTCATACTTCCTGGTTCTAGTAAGAACTCTTGCTGCTGCATTTTGGACTAGCTGTAGTTTGTTTACCAAGCGTGCAGAACAACCACCCAATAAAGCATTACAATAGTCTAACCTTGAAGTCATAAATGCATGGATTAACATTTCTGCATTTGACATTGAGAGCATAGGCCGTAATTTAGATATATTTTTGAGATGGAAAAATGCAGTTTTACAAATGCTAGAAACGTGTCTTTCTAAGGAAAGATTGCGATCAAGTAGCACACCTAGGTTCCTAACTGATGACGAAGAATTGACAGAGCAACCATCAAGTCTTAGACAGTGTTCTAGGTTATTACAAGCAGAGTTTTTAGGCCCTATGATTAACACCTCTGTTTTTTCTGAATTTAGCAGTAAGAAATTACTCGTCATCCAATTTTTTATATCGACTATGCATTCCATTAGTTTTTCAAATTGGTGTGTTTCACCAGGCTGCGAGGAAATATAGAGCTGCGTATCATCATCATAACAGTGAAAGCTAACACCATGTTTCCTGATGATATCTCCCAAGGGTAGCATATAAAGCGTGAAGAGTAGCGGCCCTAGTACTGAGCCTTGAGGTACTCCATACTGCACTTGTGATCGATATGATACATCTTCATTCACTGCTACGAACTGATGGCGGTCATATAAGTACGATTTAAACCATGCTAATGCACTTCCACTGATGCCAACAAAGTGTTCAAGTCTATGCAAAAGAATGTTGTGGTCAATTGTGTCAAACGCAGCACTAAGATCCAATAAAACTAATAGAGAGATACACCCACGATCAGATGATAAGAGCAGATCATTTGTAACTCTAAGGAGAGCAGTCTCAGTACTATGATACGGTCTAAATCCTGACTGGAAATCCTCACATATACCATTATTCTCTAATAAGGAATATAATTGTGAGGATACCACATTTTCTAGTATCTTGGACAGAAAAGGGAGATTCGAGATTGGTCTATAACTAACAAGTTCTCTGGGGTCAAGTTGTGGCTTTTTTATGAGAGGCTTAATAACAGCCAGTTTGAAGGTTTTGGGGACATATCCTAATGACAATGAGGAATTAATAATAGTCAGAAGAGGACCTATGACTTCTGGAAGCACCTCTTTTAAGAGCTTAGATGGTATAGGGTCTAACATACATGTTGTTGGTTTAAATGATTTAACAAGTTTATACAATTCTTCCTCTCCTATAGTAGAGAATGAGTGGAACTGTTCCTCAGGGGGTCTATAGTGCTCTGTCTGATGTGATACGGTAGCTGACGGCTGAATGGTTGCAATTTTATCTCTAATAGTATCGATTTTAGAAGTAAAGTAGTTCATAAAGTCATTACTGTTGTGGTGTTGGGAAATGTCAACACTTGTTGAGGCTTTATTTTTCGTTAATTTAGCCACTGTATTGAATAAATACCTGGGGTTATGTTTGTTTTCTTCTAAAAGAGAAGAAAAGTAATCAGATCTAGCAGGTTTTAATGCTTTTCTATAGGATATGCTACTTTCCCGCCAAGCAATACGAAATACCTCTAGTTTTGTTTTCCTCCAGCTGCGCTCCATTTTTCGGGCTGCTCTCTTTAGGGTGCGAGTATGCTCATTATACCATGGTGTCAAACTGTTTTCCTTAACCTTCCTTAAGCGTAAAGGAGCAACTGTATTTAAAGTGCTAGAAAAGAGAGAGTCCATAGTTTCTGTTACATCATCAAGTTGTTCTGAGGTTTTGGATATGCTAAGGAATTTGGATACATCAGGAAGATAACTTAAAAAGCAGTCTTTTGTGGTAGAAGTGATGGTTCTTCGATACTTGTAACAAGAAGTAGAATTTACAATTTTGGCTATATGAAGTTTACACAGAACTAAATAATGATCTGAGATATCATCACTTGGCTGAATAATTTCAACACTATCAACATCAATTCCATGTGACAGTATTAAATCTAGAGTATGATTTCGACAATGAGTAGGTCCTGAAACATGTTGTCTAACACCAATAGAGTTCAGAATGTCTATAAATGCTGATCCCAATGCGTCTTTTTCATTATCGACATGGATATTAAAATCACCAACTATTAAGACTTTATCTGCAGCCAGAACTAACTCGGATGTAAAATCACCAAACTCTTTAATAAAGTCTGTATGGTGCCCTGGTGGCCTGTATACAGTAGCCAGTACAAACATAACAGGGGATTTATCATTAACATTGGTTTCTCTGGATAATGTTATATGAAGCACCATTACTTCAAACGAGTTATACTTGAAGCCTGCCCTCTGAGAAATCCTAAAAACGTTGTTATAAATTGAAGCAACTCCTCCCCCTTTGCCTTTTAAATGCGGCTCATGTTTATAACAGTAATCTTGGGGGGTGGACTCATTTAAAATAATGTAATCATCAGGTTTTAGCCAAGTTTCTGTCAAACAGAGCACATCTATATTATGATCAGTTATCATATTATTTACAAAAAGTGTTTTCGTAGAAATGGATCTGATAATCAATAAGCCAATCTTTATCATTTGTTTATCCATATTGCATTTGTTTTTTATTTGTTGAACCTCAATTAAATTGTTAACCTCAACTTGGTTTGGACATTTTTTGTATTTTCTAGTTCGGGGAACAGACACAGTCTCTATAGTGTGATATCTAGGTGAAAGAGTCTCTATGTGCTGAGAATTAACTGACCTCTGTGACGGGAGGCAGCTAGCAGACGGTCGGTTTAGCCAGTCTGTCTGCTTCCTGACCTGGGCCCAAGTTAGTCAAGTATAAACACTAAGACTATTTGCCATATTTCTAGACAGAAGAGCAGCACCACTTCTTCAGCAGCACTCTTTGCAGCAGACTTCGCTTACGGCTATACCAACCTGGCTATGCCCGATCTCGTCTGATCTCGGAAGCTAAGCAGGTTTGGGCCTGGTTAGTACTTGGATGGGAGACCGCCTGGGAATACCAGGTGCTGTAAGCTTTTTGGACATTTTTCACTTAGTATATAATAATTTTGCCAAAAAATAGAGTCAATGCCCGATCTCTGAATATTAGCAGGTTTGGGCCTGGTTAGTACATGGATGGGAGACTGCCTGGGAATACCAGGTGCTGTAAGCTTTTGGACATTTTTCACTTAGTATATAATAATTTTGCCAAAAAATAGAGTCAATGCCCGATCTCTGAATCTTAGCAGGTTTAGGTCTGGTTAGTACTTTGATGAGAGACTGCCTAGGAATACCAGGTGCTTTAAGCTTTTGGGTTTTCTTTCCTACTTATATAATGTACTGGCGATAAGATTGGCTGGTCTTTAAATAGCCCTCTCTTTGCAGCAGACTTCGCTTACGGCCATACCAACCTGGCTATGCCTGATCTCGTCTGATCTCGGAAGCTAAGCAGGTTTGGGCCTGGTTAGTACTTGGATGGGAGACCGCCTGGGAATACCAGGTGCTGTAAGCTTTTTGGACATTTTTCACTTAGTATATAATAATTTTGCCAAAAAATAGAGTCAATGTCCGATCTCTGAATATTAGCAGGTTTGGGCCTGCTTAGTACATGGATGGGAGACTGCCTGGGAATACCAGGTGCTTTAATCTTTTTGGAAAATTTCACGAATTATATAATAATCTTTCATTAAAAAAAAAAAAGAGTCAATGCCCGATCTCTGAATCTTAGCAGGTTTAGGTCTGGTTAGTACTTTGATGAGAGACTGCCTAGGAATACCAGGTGCTTTAAGCTTTTGGGTTTTCTTTCCTACTTATATAATGTACTGGCGATAAGATTGGCTGGTCTTTAAATAGCCCTCTCTTTGCAGCAGACTTTTCAGCAGACTTCGTTTACGGCCATACCAACCTGGCTATGCCCGATCTCGTCTGATCTCGGAAGCTAAGCAGGTTTGGGCCTGGTTAGTACTTGGATGGGAGACCGCCTGGGAATACCTGGTGCTGTAAGCTTTTTGGACATTTTTCACTTAGTTTATAATAATTTTGCTAAAAAAAAAATAGAGTCAATGCTCGATCTCTGAATCTTAGCAGGTTTAGGTCTGGTTAGTACTTTTATGAGAGACTGCCTTAGAATACCAGGTGCTTTAAGCTTTTGGGTTTTCTTTCCTACTTATATAATGTACTGGCGATAAGATTGGCTGGTCTTTAAATAGCCCTCTCTTTGCAGCAGACTTCGCTTACGGCCATACCAACCTGGCTATGTCCGATCTCGTCTGATCTCGGAAACTAAGCAGGTTTGGGCCTGGTTAGTACTTGGATGGGAGACCGCCTGGGAATACCAGGTGCTGTAAGCTTTTTGGACATTTTTCACTTAGTATATAATAATTTTGCCAAAAAATAGAGTCAGTGCCTGATCTCTGAATATTAGCAGGTTTGGGCCTGTTTAGTACATGGATGGGAGACTGCCTGGGAATATACTGCCTTTAATTATAATTTTGCATTATTGAGACACTGTTTTCCTAATGAATGTTGTTCAGTGCTTTGACGCAATGTATTTTGTTTAAAGCACTATATAAATAAAGGTGATTGATTGATTGATTGAATACCAGGTGCTGTAAGCTTTTTGGACATTTTTCACTTAGTATATAATAATTTTGCCAAAAAAAAGTCAATGCCCGATCTCTGAATATTTGCAGGTTTGGGCCTGGTTAGTACATGGATGGGAGACAGCCTGGGAATACCAGGTGCTTTAATCTTTTTGGAAAAGTTCATGAATTATATAATAATCTTTCATAAAAAAAAAAAAAAAAGAGTCAATGCCCGATCTCTGAATCTTAGCAGGTTTAGGTCTGGTTAGTACTTTGATGAGAGACTGCCTAGGAATACCAGGTGCTTTAAGCTTTTGGGCTTTCTTTCCTACTTATATAATGTACTGGCGATAAGATTGGCTGGTCTTTAAATAGCCCTCTCTTTGCAACAGACTTCGCTTACGGCCATACCATCCTGGCTATGCCCGATCTCGTCTGATCTCGGAAGCTAAGCAGGTTTGGGCCTGGTTAGTACTTGGATGGGAGACCGCCTGGGAATACCAGGTGCTGTAAGCTTTTTGGACATTTTTCACTTAGTATATAATAATTTTGCCAAAAATAGAGTCAATGCCCGATCTCTGAATATTTGCAGGTTTGGGCCTGGTTAGTACATGGATGGGAGACTGCCTGGGAATACCAGGTGCTTTAATCTTTTTGGAAAATTTCACGAATTATATAATAATCTTTCATTTAAAAAAAAAAAAAAAAGAGTCAATGCCCGATCTCTGAATCTTAGCAGGTTTAGGTCTGGTTAGTACTTTGATGAGAGACTGCCTAGGAATACCAGGTGCTTTAAGCTTTTGGGTTTTCTTTCCTACTTATATAATGTACTGGCGATAAGATTGGCTGTTCTTTAAATAGCCCTCTCTTCAATCAATCAATCAATCACCTTTATTTATATAGTGCTTTAAACAAAATATATTGCGTCAAAGCACTGAACAACATTCATTTGGAAAACAGTGTCTCAATAATGCAAAATGATAGTTAAAGGCAGTTCATCATTGAATTCAGCTATGTCATCTCTGTTCAGTTGAAATAGTGTCTGTTTTTATTTGCAATCAAGTCAATGATATCGCTGTAGATGAAGTGACCCCAACTAAGCAAGCCAGAGGCGACAGCGGCAAGGAACCGAAACTCCATCGGTGACAGAATGGAGAAAAAAACCTTGGGAGAAACCAGGCTCAGTTGGGGGGTCAGTTCTCCTCTGACCAGACGTAAACCAGTAGTTCAATTCCAGGCTGCAGCAAAGTCAGATTGTGCAGAAGAATCATCTGTTTCCTGTGGTCTTGTCCTGGTGCTCCTCTGAGACAAGGTCTTTACAGGGGATCTGTATCTGGGGCTCTAGTTGTCCTGGTCTCCGCTGTCTTTCAGGGCAGTAGAGGTCCTTTCTAGGTGCTGATCCACCATCTGGTCTGGATACGTACTGGATCCGGGTGACTGCAGTGACCCTCTGATCTGGACACAGACTGGATCTCGTGGCCACGGTGACCTCGGAACAAAGAGAGAAACAGACAAATATTAGCGTAGATGCCATTCTTCTAATGATGTAGAAAGTACGGTGTTATGTGAAGTGTTTCCGGTTCCGGTTTACCTAATTAATGCAGCCTAAAAATCCTTTAACGGATTTGGATATTAAAAGCATATTAGTATGTTATGTGTATGCCAGGTTAAAGAGATGGGTCTTTAATCTAGATTTAAACTGCAAGAGTGTGTCTGCCTCCCGAACAATGTTAGGTGGGTTATTCCAGAGTTTAGGCGCCAAATAGGAAAAGGATCTGCCGCCCGCAGTTGATTTTGATATTCTAGGTATTATCAAATTGCCTGAGTTTTGAGAACGTAGCGGACGTAGAGGAGTATAATGTAAAAGGAGCTCATTCAAATACCGAGGTGCTAAACCATTCAGGGCTTTATAAGTAATAAGCAATATTTTAAAATCTATACGATGTTTGATAGGGAGCCAGTGCAGTGTGGACAGGACCGGGCTAATATGGTCATACTTCCTGGTTCTAGTAAGAACTCTTGCTGCTGCATTTTGGACTAGCTGTAGTTTGTTTACCAAGCGTGCAGAACAACCACCCAATAAAGCATTACAATAGTCTAACCTTGAAGTCATAAATGCATGGATTAACATTTCTGCATTTGACATTGAGAGCATAGGCCGTAATTTAGATATATTTTTGAGATGGAAAAATGCAGTTTTACAAATGCTAGAAACGTGTC
The DNA here is from genome assembly GCF_023724105.1 of Carassius gibelio. Taxonomy (NCBI): domain Eukaryota; kingdom Metazoa; phylum Chordata; class Actinopteri; order Cypriniformes; family Cyprinidae; genus Carassius; species Carassius gibelio. Next base: position 42,841,860 of record NC_068417.1, read on the forward strand.
TTTCTAAGGAAAGATTGCGATCAAGTAGCACACCTAGGTTCCTAACTGATGACGAAGAATTGACAGAGCAACCATCAAGTCTTAGACAGTGTTCTAGGTTATTACAAGCAGAGTTTTTAGGCCCTATGATTAACACCTCTGTTTTTTCTGAATTTAGCAGTAAGAAATTACTCGTCATCCAATTTTTTATATCGACTATGCATTCCATTAGTTTTTCAAATTGGTGTGTTTCACCAGGCTGCGAGGAAATATAGAGCTGCGTATCATCAGCATAACAGTGAAAGCTAACACCATGTTTCCTGATGATATCTCCCAAGGGTAGCATATAAAGCGTGAAGAGTAGCGGCCCTAGTACTGAGCCTTGAGGTACTCCATACTGCACTTGTGATCGATATGATACATCTTCATTCACTGCTACGAACTGATGGCGGTCATATAAGTACGATTTAAACCATGCTAATGCACTTCCACTGATGCCAACAAAGTGTTCAAGTCTATGCAAAAGAATGTTGTGGTCAATTGTGTCAAACGCAGCACTAAGATCCAATAAAACTAATAGAGAGATACACCCACGATCAGATGATAAGAGCAGATCATTTGTAACTCTAAGGAGAGCAGTCTCAGTACTATGATACGGTCTAAATCCTGACTGGAAATCCTCACATATACCATTATTCTCTAATAAGGAATATAATTGTGAGGATACCACCTTTTCTAGTATCTTGGACAGAAAAGGGAGATTCGAGATTGGTCTATAACTAACAAGTTCTCTGGGGTCAAGTTGTGGCTTTTTTATGAGAGGCTTAATAACAGCCAGTTTGAAGGTTTTGGGGACATATCCTAATGACAATGAGGAATTAATAATAGTCAGAAGAGGACCTATGACTTCTGGAAGCACCTCTTTTAAGAGCTTAGATGGTATAGGGTCTAACATACATGTTGTTGGTTTAAATGATTTAACAAGTTTATACAATTCTTCCTCTCCTATAGTAGAGAATGAGTGGAACTGTTCCTCAGGGGGTCTATAGTGCTCTGTCTGATGTGATACGGTAGCTGACGGCTGAATGGTTGCAATTTTATCTCTAATAGTATCGATTTTAGAAGTAAAGTAGTTCATAAAGTCATTACTGTTGTGGTGTTGGGAAATGTCAACACTTGTTGAGGCTTTATTTTTCGTTAATTTAGCCACTGTATTGAATAAATACCTGGGGTTATGTTTGTTTTCTTCTAAAAGAGAAGAAAAGTAATCAGATCTAGCAGGTTTTAATGCTTTTCTATAGGATATGCTACTTTCCCGCCAAGCAATACGAAATACCTCTAGTTTTGTTTTCCTCCAGCTGCGCTCCATTTTTCGGGCTGCTCTCTTTAGGGTGCGAGTATGCTCATTATACCATGGTGTCAAACTGTTTTCCTTAACCTTCCTTAAGCGTAAAGGAGCAACTGTATTTAAAGTGCTAGAAAAGAGAGAGTCCATAGTTTCTGTTACATCATCAAGTTGTTCTGAGGTTTTGGATATGCTAAGGAATTTGGATACATCAGGAAGATAACTTAAAAAGCAGTCTTTTGTGGTAGAAGTGATGGTTCTTCGATACTTGTAACAAGAAGTAGAATTTACAATTTTGGCTATATGAAGTTTACACAGAACTAAATAATGATCTGAGATATCATCACTTGGCTGAATAATTTCAACACTATCAACATCAATTCCATGTGACAGTATTAAATCTAGAGTATGATTTCGACAATGAGTAGGTCCTGAAACATGTTGTCTAACACCAATAGAGTTCAGAATGTCTATAAATGCTGATCCCAATGCGTCTTTTTCATTATCGACATGGATATTAAAATCACCAACTATTAAGACTTTATCTGCAGCCAGAACTAACTCGGATGTAAAATCACCAAACTCTTTAATAAAGTCTGTATGGTGCCCTGGTGGCCTGTATACAGTAGCCAGTACAAACATAACAGGGGATTTATCATTAACATTGGTTTCTCTGGATAATGTTATATGAAGCACCATTACTTCAAACGAGTTATACTTGAAGCCTGCCCTCTGAGAAATCCTAAAAACGTTGTTATAAATTGAAGCAACTCCTCCCCCTTTGCCTTTTAAATGCGGCTCATGTTTATAACAGTAATCTTGGGGGGTGGACTCATTTAAAATAATGTAATCATCAGGTTTTAGCCAAGTTTCTGTCAAACAGAGCACATCTATATTATGATCAGTTATCATATTATTTACAAAAAGTGTTTTCGTAGAAATGGATCTGATAATCAATAAGCCAATCTTTATCATTTGTTTATCCATATTGCATTTGTTTTTTATTTGTTGAACCTCAATTAAATTGTTAACCTTAACTTGGTTTGGACATTTTTTGTATTTTCTAGTTCGGGGAACAGACACAGTCTCTATAGTGTGATATCTAGGTGAAAGAGTCTCTATGTGCTGAGAATTAACTGACCTCTGTGACGGGAGGCAGCTAGCAGACGGTCGGTTTAGCCAGTCTGTCTGCTTCCTGACCTGGGCCCAAGTTAGTCAAGTATAAACACTAAGACTATTTGCCATATTTCTAGACAGAAGAGCAGCACCACTTCTTCAGCAGCACTCTTTGCAGCAGACTTCGCTTACGGCTATACCAACC
>NC_068417.1:42859504-42867004 GCF_023724105.1 Carassius gibelio
GTGGACAGGACCGGGCTAATATGGTCATACTTCCTGGTTCTAGTAAGAACTCTTGCTGCTGCATTTTGGACTAGCTGTAGTTTGTTTACCAAGCGTGCAGAACAACCACCCAATAAAGCATTACAATAGTCTAACCTTGAAGTCATAAATGCATGGATTAACATTTCTGCATTTGACATTGAGAGCATAGGCCGTAATTTAGATATATTTTTGAGATGGAAAAATGCAGTTTTACAAATGCTAGAAACGTGTCTTTCTAAGGAAAGATTGCGATCAAGTAGCACACCTAGGTTCCTAACTGATGACGAAGAATTGACAGAGCAACCATCAAGTCTTAGACAGTGTTCTAGGTTATTACAAGCAGAGTTTTTAGGCCCTATGATTAACACCTCTGTTTTTTCTGAATTTAGCAGTAAGAAATTACTCGTCATCCAATTTTTTATATCGACTATGCATTCCATTAGTTTTTCAAATTGGTGTGTTTCACCAGGCTGCGAGGAAATATAGAGCTGCGTATCATCAGCATAACAGTGAAAGCTAACACCATGTTTCCTGATGATATCTCCCAAGGGTAGCATATAAAGCGTGAAGAGTAGCGGCCCTAGTACTGAGCCTTGAGGTACTCCATACTGCACTTGTGATCGATATGATACATCTTCATTCACTGCTACGAACTGATGGCGGTCATATAAGTACGATTTAAACCATGCTAATGCACTTCCACTGATGCCAACAAAGTGTTCAAGTCTATGCAAAAGAATGTTGTGGTCAATTGTGTCAAACGCAGCACTAAGATCCAATAAAACTAATAGAGAGATACACCCACGATCAGATGATAAGAGCAGATCATTTGTAACTCTAAGGAGAGCAGTCTCAGTACTATGATACGGTCTAAATCCTGACTGGAAATCCTCACATATACCATTATTCTCTAAGAAGGAATATAATTGTGAGGATACCACCTTTTCTAGTATCTTGGACAGAAAAGGGAGATTCGAGATTGGTCTATAACTAACAAGTTCTCTGGGGTCAAGTTGTGGCTTTTTTATGAGAGGCTTAATAACAGCCAGTTTGAAGGTTTTGGGGACATATCCTAATGACAATGAGGAATTAATAATAGTCAGAAGAGGACCTATGACTTCTGGAAGCACCTCTTTTAAGAGCTTAGATGGTATAGGGTCTAACATACATGTTGTTGGTTTAAATGATTTAACAAGTTTATACAATTCTTCCTCTCCTATAGTAGAGAATGAGTGGAACTGTTCCTCAGGGGGTCTATAGTGCTCTGTCTGATGTGATACGGTAGCTGACGGCTGAATGGTTGCAATTTTATCTCTAATAGTATCGATTTTAGAAGTAAAGTAGTTCATAAAGTCATTACTGTTGTGGTGTTGGGAAATGTCAACACTTGTTGAGGCTTTATTTTTCGTTAATTTAGCCACTGTATTGAATAAATACCTGGGGTTATGTTTGTTTTCTTCTAAAAGAGAAGAAAAGTAATCAGATCTAGCAGGTTTTAATGCTTTTCTATAGGATATGCTTGTCACACCCTCAGCTCGTTCCCTTAGCCCCAGTCACCATTGCCAGTCACCATCCACTCAATCTCCCATGCACCGCTCACGTGAACCGTCACCTGAATACTGATTACCTGCACCTGCACCAGCAATCACCACACCTTTAAATACTCACCTCACTCATTCACTCACCGGCTGGAATCAAGATTACATGGACGCTCTTTGTGGATCTTCTGCCTGCTTCTTGTGGACCGTATTGTGACTCTGTGGAGATTCAGATACAGCGATTAAGGGAAGTGACTCTTTGTTGTCTGGCCTAGCTTTGTGCTTGAACTCACCTATTGATCAGTGCTTGAAGATTCACCGTCTGTGACCACACTTACCAGCTCTGTTGAAATCCTATGTTAATAAAGCTTCACGAAAGTACTTACCCGTCTTCTCCTCTCCTTGTGTGGATGTGACAGGATTCCAGCCCCGAAAACAGAACTTCATATCTCCCATGGATGTTAACGCTGCTGCTCAGGGAGCGGCTTCGGACCCGTTCACCGAAATGGTGACTGCTCTCCGCCAAGTATTACAGTCAGTTTCACCACCCACCGAAACTAGTGCTACCACCACCAACAGCACGCCCCTTGCACGTCCCGCGTGCTATGCGGGTGAACCGAGTGGCTGCAGTGGGTTTATACTGCAGTGCTCACTGTTCGTCAACGCGAATACCAGTAAATTCCCCAATGATGCCACCAAAGTCGCCTTTGTGATCTCTCTCCTCACCGGACGAGCGCTACAATGGGCGGAGGCTCTTTGGAACTCCCAGAGTCCGGTTCTATCCTCATTCGATGCCTTCGCCACCCACCTCCAGGAAGTGTTCGGGATGGCTCTAACTCCTCTTTCAACCCATGATGAACTCTTAAACCTCCGCCAGGGAGCCACGGAAATTCACGACTACACTCTCCGTTTCCGGACATTAGCCGCCACCAGTGGTTGGAACCAAACTGCCCTGCTAGCTGCATACCGTAAAGGTTTAAAGCCCCAGATCAGAAAGCAAATGGTCATTTACGACGATAATGTCAATCTCGAGACATTCATCAGAAAAACTATAAATGTTGCTCAGCACCTCTCGGCTTGTGCCTCCCCGGCTTCATATACCATCTCTCCATCAGCCAGAACGCCCTCGCCTCAACGAAACCAGGAGGAGCCCATGATCACCGACTCCTACCGCCTAGATGCTTCTGAACGGAGACGCCGCATCCAGCAGCAGCTGTGTTTATACTGTGGCGAGGCCACTCACCTGATCCACGCCTGCCCAGTCCGTCCGCCTCGCCCAATGGTGAGTACAGTTTCCATTACCCCATCTGTATCTCACATACCTCATATCAAAGCCCTGATAACAATTAACTCACGTAATCTTTCCATCCATGTCCTGGTGGATTCCGGAGCCGCAAGCAACTTCATCTCATCTCACTTCGTAACCAAGCACCGTATACCCATCACCCAGAATGAGACCACCTACCGTATCACTACCATCCAAGGATCACCGTTAGGGGGAGGCAAAATAACTAGAAGGACACACGAGCTGGAACTCGTTCTGCCCCACGGACACCGGGAACAACTGGCCCTCCTCGTACTTCCTCGCGCTACCGTGGACGTCGTCCTGGGTAGGCCGTGGCTGGTCCAACATAACCCACAAATCAACTGGAGCACAGGGGAGATCCAGGCATGGGATCCGGGATGCCAGAGTCACATTCACCGTTCACCAATCCAGAGTTCACAGTCCGAGCCACCGCACCTTCAATTGCACTCCACCTCCATAGGAAGGCCTGCCCTTTACTCCTCCTACTCCGATGTGTTCAGCAAGGAACAAGCCACCCGATTACCACCACATCGGCCCTGGGACTGTTGTATCGACCTGCTGCCAGGTGCCAAGCTACCACATGGGAAAATATATCCACTCTCCCGTCCTGAGCAGGTGGCGATGGAGGAATACATCCAGGAGGCCCTCGATCAGGGGTTCATCAGACCGTCCACATCTCCAGCTGCGTCCAGTTTCTTCTTCGTCCCCAAAAAGGATGGCGGACTTCGACCATGCATCGACTATCGAGTGCTAAATGACGCCACCGTCAAGTTCGCCTACCCATTACCACTCGTTCCGGCGGCTCTGGAGGAACTGCGTGAAGCCAAGGTGTTCACCAAACTCGACCTCCGCAGTGCCTACAATCTGATCCGTATCCGAGAGGGAGACGAGTGGAAGACTGCTTTCATCACCCCTGCCGGGCACTACGAATATCAGGTCATGCCCTATGGGCTTGCTAACAGTCCATCCATCTTCCAGAGTTTCATGAACGAAATATTCCGTGATTATCTCCACCAATTCGTCATTGTCTACATAGACGATATCCTGATCTACTCCCGGAACATAGAAGAACACCAAACTCATGTCCACCACGTCTTACAACGACTCCGAGACCACCACCTCTACCTAAAAGCTGAGAAGTGTGAGTTCCACTGCACTACCGTCTCCTTCCTCGGATATGTGATCTCTGCGGAGGGAGTTCAGATGGAGTCAGCCAAGGTAGATGCTGTGGCCAACTGGGCGGAGCCCACAACGGTGAAAGAACTCCAGCGTTTCCTTGGCTTTGCCAATTTCTATCGGCGCTTTATCAAGAACTACAGCCTGCACTCGGCTCCTCTAACATCCCTTCTAAAAGGAGGTCAACGCCGGCTGCGCTGGACACCCCAAGCTCGAGAGGCCTTCAGCCATCTTAAACACCTCTTCACCTCGGCACCCATTCTTCGACATCCTGACCCGTCCAAGCCGTTCGTCGTAGAGGTTGATGCGGCCAATCACGGCATTGGAGCCGTGTTGTCTCAAAGGTCTGGTGAACCTTGCTCACTCCATCCGTGTGCGTACTTCTCTAAAAAACTCTCTCCTGCCGAATGCAATTATGGAATCGGAGACCGTGAGTTGTTGGCCATTAAACTTGCCCTTGAGGAGTGGCGGCACTGGCTAGAGGGAGCTCAGTTCCCATTCACTGTTGTCACCGACCACAAAAATCTCCAATATCTGCAGAATGCCAAAAGACTCAATGCTCGTCAGGCTCGGTGGTCACTCTTCTTTGCTCGCTTTAATTTCCAGATCACGTATCAACCCGGTCACAAGAACACTAAAGCAGATGCTCTGTCCCGTATGTACTCACCAGATCCAGACACCAACAAGCCTGATTCAATTCTACCACCCTCCGTTTTCCTCGCGCCTATCCTCTGGCAGATCGACGAGGAAATTCGAGCCGCCACCCTCGAGGAGCCTGCACCTCCGGAGGTACCCACGGGTCTAATGTACGTGCCCACCAACCAGCGACTCCCCCTACTGGAAAGTACGCACACGTCACCTGGCTCAGGACACCCTGGCAGCAGGCGAACCCTCTCGCTCATCCAGCAGAAGTACTGGTGGCCTAACATGGTTCGTGACGTTACCCGGTACATCCTCGGATGCTCGGTCTGCGCCGTTACCACCACACCTCGTCAACTTCCCGTGGGTAAATTACAACCACTACCCATTCCTCGCCGACCCTGGACCCATCTAGGGGTGGATTTCGCCACTGACCTTCCCCCCTCAAGGGGGTACACTACCATTCTAGTTGTTGTTGATCGTTTTTCTAAATTCTGCAAACTAATCCCATTAAAGGGTCTTCCCACAGCGTTCGAGACCGCCGAAGCCCTCTTCACCAACGTGTTCCGGAATTATGGCACTCCAGAGGACATTGTCTCGGACAGAGGACCTCAGTTTGTCTCCAGGGTCTGGCGAGCGTTCTTCCAACTCCTCGGAACATCCGTCAGTTTATCTTCTGGATATCACCCTCAGACCAACGGCCAGACCGAGCGGAAGATTCAAGAGATCTCACGGTACCTCCGTACTTACTGCTCCCAACACCAGGATACCTGGAGCCAGTATCTGCCGTGGGCTGAGTATGCCCAAAACTCCCTTCGCCAAACCACTACAGGCTTAACCCCTTTTCAATGTGTTTTAGGCTATCAACCACCGCTGGTTCCCTGGTCAGGAGAAGTCTCTGAAGTGCCCGCGGTAGATCACTGGTTCCAGGAGAGCGAGAGGGTGTGGGACTCAGCTCACGTCCATCTCCAGCGGGCAGTTCGGAGGCATACAGAGACCGCTAACCGACGCAGATCGCCTAATCCCGTCTATCTACCTGGAGACAAGGTTTGGCTCTCCACTCGGGATATCCGCCTCCGACTGCCCTGCAAAAAGCTGAGTCCCCGCTACATAGGGCCGTTCACCATCCATTCTCAGATAAATCCCGTCACCTACCGCCTGGACCTACCACCACACTACCGGATCTCACCCACGTTTCACGTCTCACTGCTAAAACGTCACACTGATCCAGTTTCTCCTTCCTCCACAGAACCAGAACCGCCTCCCCCTCCAGACCAACCCGAAATCCTCGGAGACAACATCTACCAGGTCCAAGAGATCCTCGACTCCCGGCGGCGGAACGGCCACCTGGAATACCTCATAGATTGGGAGGGGTTCGGTCCCGAGGAGAGGTCGTGGATACCACGCAATGACATCCTGGATCCGGCTCTCCTCGAAGATTTCCACCGACAACACCCGGACCGCCCGGCTCCCAGAGGTCGTGGTCGTCCCCGTCGCCGCTCTAGGATGCCTGGAGTCACCCGTGGGGCGGGGGGTAGTGTCACACCCTCAGCTCGTTCCCTTAGCCCCAGTCACCATTGCCAGTCACCATCCACTCAATCTCCCATGCACCGCTCACGTGAACCGTCACCTGAATACTGATTACCTGCACCTGCACCAGCAATCACCACACCTTTAAATACTCACCTCACTCATTCACTCACCGGCTGGAATCAAGATTACATGGACGCTCTTTGTGGATCTTCTGCCTGCTTCTTGTGGACCGTATTGTGACTCTGTGGAGATTCAGATACAGCGATTAAGGGAAGTGACTCTTTGTTGTCTGGCCTAGCTTTGTGCTTGAACTCACCTATTGATCAGTGCTTGAAGATTCACCGTCTGTGACCACACTTACCAGCTCTGTTGAAATCCTATGTTAATAAAGCTTCACGAAAGTACTTACCCGTCTTCTCCTCTCCTTGTGTGGATGTGACAATGCTACTTTCCCGCCAAGCAATACGAAATACCTCTAGTTTTGTTTTCCTCCAGCTGCGCTCCATTTTTCGGGCTGCTCTCTTTAGGGTGCGAGTATGCTCATTATACCATGGTGTCAAACTGTTTTCCTTAACCTTCCTTAAGCGTAAAGGAGCAACTGTATTTAAAGTGCTAGAAAAGAGAGAGTCCATAGTTTCTGTTACATCATCAAGTTGTTCTGAGGTTTTGGATATGCTAAGGAATTTGGATACATCAGGAAGATAACTTAAAAAGCAGTCTTTTGTGGTAGAAGTGATGGTTCTTCGATACTTGTAACAAGAAGTAGAATTTACAATTTTGGCTATATGAAGTTTACACAGAACTAAATAATGATCTGAGATATCATCACTTGGCTGAATAATTTCAACACTATCAACATCAATTCCATGTGACAGTATTAAATCTAGAGTATGATTTCGACAATGAGTAGGTCCTGAAACATGTTGTCTAACACCAATAGAGTTCAGAATGTCTATAAATGCTGATCCCAATGCGTCTTTTTCATTATCGACATGGATATTAAAATCACCAACTATTAAGACTTTATCTGCAGCCAGAACTAACTCGGATGTAAAATCACCAAACTCTTTAATAAAGTCTGTATGGTGCCCTGGTGGCCTGTATACAGTAGCCAGTACAAACATAACAGGGGATTTATCATTAACATTGGTTTCTCTGGATAATGTTATATGAAGCACCATTACTTCAAACGAGTTATACTTGAAGCCTGCCCTCTGAGAAATCCCAAAAACGTTGTTATAAATTGAAGCAACTCCTCCCCCTTTGCCTTTTAAACGCGGCTCATGT
>NC_068417.1:42874504-42882004 GCF_023724105.1 Carassius gibelio
GATCCACCATCTGGTCTGGATACGTACTGGATCCGGGTCACTGCAGTGACCCTCTGATCTGGACACAGACTGGATCTCGTGGCCACGGTGACCTCGGAACAAGAGAGAAACAGACAAATATTAGCGTAGATGCCATTCTTCTAATGATGTAGAAAGTACGGTGTTATGTGAAGTGTTTCCGGTTCCGGTTTACCTAATTAATGCAGCCTAAAAATCCTTTAACGGATTTGGATATTAAAAGCATATTAGTATGTTATGTGTATGCCAGGTTAAAGAGATGGGTCTTTAATCTAGATTTAAACTGCAAGAGTGTGTCTGCCTCCCGAACAATGTTAGGTGGGTTATTCCAGAGTTTAGGCGCCAAATAGGAAAAGGATCTGCCGCCCGCAGTTGATTTTGATATTCTAGGTATTATCAAATTGCCTGAGTTTTGAGAACGTAGCGGACGTAGAGGAGTATAATGTAAAAGGAGCTCATTCAAATACCGAGGTGCTAAACCATTCAGGGCTTTATAAGTAATAAGCAATATTTTAAAATCTATACGATGTTTGATAGGGAGCCAGTGCAGTGTGGACAGGACCGGGCTAATATGGTCATACTTCCTGGTTCTAGTAAGAACTCTTGCTGCTGCATTTTGGACTAGCTGTAGTTTGTTTACCAAGCGTGCAGAACAACCACCCAATAAAGCATTACAATAGTCTAACCTTGAAGTCATAAATGCATGGATTAACATTTCTGCATTTGACATTGAGAGCATAGGCCGTAATTTAGATATATTTTTGAGATGGAAAAATGCAGTTTTACAAATGCTAGAAACGTGTCTTTCTAAGGAAAGATTGCGATCAAGTAGCACACCTAGGTTCCTAACTGATGACGAAGAATTGACAGAGCAACCATCAAGTCTTAGACAGTGTTCTAGGTTATTACAAGCAGAGTTTTTAGGCCCTATGATTAACACCTCTGTTTTTTCTGAATTTAGCAGTAAGAAATTACTCGTCATCCAATTTTTTATATCGACTATGCATTCCATTAGTTTTTCAAATTGGTGTGTTTCACCAGGCTGCGAGGAAATATAGAGCTGCGTATCATCAGCATAACAGTGAAAGCTAACACCATGTTTCCTGATGATATCTCCCAAGGGTAGCATATAAAGCGTGAAGAGTAGCGGCCCTAGTACTGAGCCTTGAGGTACTCCATACTGCACTTGTGATCGATATGATACATCTTCATTCACTGCTACGAACTGATGGCGGTCATATAAGTACGATTTAAACCATGCTAATGCACTTCCACTGATGCCAACAAAGTGTTCAAGTCTATGCAAAAGAATGTTGTGGTCAATTGTGTCAAACGCAGCACTAAGATCCAATAAAACTAATAGAGAGATACACCCACGATCAGATGATAAGAGCAGATCATTTGTAACTCTAAGGAGAGCAGTCTCAGTACTATGATACGGTCTAAATCCTGACTGGAAATCCTCACATATACCATTATTCTCTAAGAAGGAATATAATTGTGAGGATACCACCTTTTCTAGTATCTTGGACAGAAAAGGGAGATTCGAGATTGGTCTATAACTAACAAGTTCTCTGGGGTCAAGTTGTGGCTTTTTTATGAGAGGCTTAATAACAGCCAGTTTGAAGGTTTTGGGGACATATCCTAATGACAATGAGGAATTAATAATAGTCAGAAGAGGACCTATGACTTCTGGAAGCACCTCTTTTAAGAGCTTAGATGGTATAGGGTCTAACATACATGTTGTTGGTTTAAATGATTTAACAAGTTTATACAATTCTTCCTCTCCTATAGTAGAGAATGAGTGGAACTGTTCCTCAGGGGGTCTATAGTGCTCTGTCTGATGTGATACGGTAGCTGACGGCTGAATGGTTGCAATTTTATCTCTAATAGTATCGATTTTAGAAGTAAAGTAGTTCATAAAGTCATTACTGTTGTGGTGTTGGGAAATGTCAACACTTGTTGAGGCTTTATTTTTCGTTAATTTAGCCACTGTATTGAATAAATACCTGGGGTTATGTTTGTTTTCTTCTAAAAGAGAAGAAAAGTAATCAGATCTAGCAGGTTTTAATGCTTTTCTATAGGATATGCTTGTCACACCCTCAGCTCGTTCCCTTAGCCCCAGTCACCATTGCCAGTCACCATCCACTCAATCTCCCATGCACCGCTCACGTGAACCGTCACCTGAATACTGATTACCTGCACCTGCACCAGCAATCACCACACCTTTAAATACTCACCTCACTCATTCACTCACCGGCTGGAATCAAGATTACATGGACGCTCTTTGTGGATCTTCTGCCTGCTTCTTGTGGACCGTATTGTGACTCTGTGGAGATTCAGATACAGCGATTAAGGGAAGTGACTCTTTGTTGTCTGGCCTAGCTTTGTGCTTGAACTCACCTATTGATCAGTGCTTGAAGATTCACCGTCTGTGACCACACTTACCAGCTCTGTTGAAATCCTATGTTAATAAAGCTTCACGAAAGTACTTACCCGTCTTCTCCTCTCCTTGTGTGGATGTGACAGGATTCCAGCCCCGAAAACAGAACTTCATATCTCCCATGGATGTTAACGCTGCTGCTCAGGGAGCGGCTTCGGACCCGTTCACCGAAATGGTGACTGCTCTCCGCCAAGTATTACAGTCAGTTTCACCACCCACCGAAACTAGTGCTACCACCACCAACAGCACGCCCCTTGCACGTCCCGCGTGCTATGCGGGTGAACCGAGTGGCTGCAGTGGGTTTATACTGCAGTGCTCACTGTTCGTCAACGCGAATACCAGTAAATTCCCCAATGATGCCACCAAAGTCGCCTTTGTGATCTCTCTCCTCACCGGACGAGCGCTACAATGGGCGGAGGCTCTTTGGAACTCCCAGAGTCCGGTTCTATCCTCATTCGATGCCTTCGCCACCCACCTCCAGGAAGTGTTCGGGATGGCTCTAACTCCTCTTTCAACCCATGATGAACTCTTAAACCTCCGCCAGGGAGCCACGGAAATTCACGACTACACTCTCCGTTTCCGGACATTAGCCGCCACCAGTGGTTGGAACCAAACTGCCCTGCTAGCTGCATACCGTAAAGGTTTAAAGCCCCAGATCAGAAAGCAAATGGTCATTTACGACGATAATGTCAATCTCGAGACATTCATCAGAAAAACTATAAATGTTGCTCAGCACCTCTCGGCTTGTGCCTCCCCGGCTTCATATACCATCTCTCCATCAGCCAGAACGCCCTCGCCTCAACGAAACCAGGAGGAGCCCATGATCACCGACTCCTACCGCCTAGATGCTTCTGAACGGAGACGCCGCATCCAGCAGCAGCTGTGTTTATACTGTGGCGAGGCCACTCACCTGATCCACGCCTGCCCAGTCCGTCCGCCTCGCCCAATGGTGAGTACAGTTTCCATTACCCCATCTGTATCTCACATACCTCATATCAAAGCCCTGATAACAATTAACTCACGTAATCTTTCCATCCATGTCCTGGTGGATTCCGGAGCCGCAAGCAACTTCATCTCATCTCACTTCGTAACCAAGCACCGTATACCCATCACCCAGAATGAGACCACCTACCGTATCACTACCATCCAAGGATCACCGTTAGGGGGAGGCAAAATAACTAGAAGGACACACGAGCTGGAACTCGTTCTGCCCCACGGACACCGGGAACAACTGGCCCTCCTCGTACTTCCTCGCGCTACCGTGGACGTCGTCCTGGGTAGGCCGTGGCTGGTCCAACATAACCCACAAATCAACTGGAGCACAGGGGAGATCCAGGCATGGGATCCGGGATGCCAGAGTCACATTCACCGTTCACCAATCCAGAGTTCACAGTCCGAGCCACCGCACCTTCAATTGCACTCCACCTCCATAGGAAGGCCTGCCCTTTACTCCTCCTACTCCGATGTGTTCAGCAAGGAACAAGCCACCCGATTACCACCACATCGGCCCTGGGACTGTTGTATCGACCTGCTGCCAGGTGCCAAGCTACCACATGGGAAAATATATCCACTCTCCCGTCCTGAGCAGGTGGCGATGGAGGAATACATCCAGGAGGCCCTCGATCAGGGGTTCATCAGACCGTCCACATCTCCAGCTGCGTCCAGTTTCTTCTTCGTCCCCAAAAAGGATGGCGGACTTCGACCATGCATCGACTATCGAGTGCTAAATGACGCCACCGTCAAGTTCGCCTACCCATTACCACTCGTTCCGGCGGCTCTGGAGGAACTGCGTGAAGCCAAGGTGTTCACCAAACTCGACCTCCGCAGTGCCTACAATCTGATCCGTATCCGAGAGGGAGACGAGTGGAAGACTGCTTTCATCACCCCTGCCGGGCACTACGAATATCAGGTCATGCCCTATGGGCTTGCTAACAGTCCATCCATCTTCCAGAGTTTCATGAACGAAATATTCCGTGATTATCTCCACCAATTCGTCATTGTCTACATAGACGATATCCTGATCTACTCCCGGAACATAGAAGAACACCAAACTCATGTCCACCACGTCTTACAACGACTCCGAGACCACCACCTCTACCTAAAAGCTGAGAAGTGTGAGTTCCACTGCACTACCGTCTCCTTCCTCGGATATGTGATCTCTGCGGAGGGAGTTCAGATGGAGTCAGCCAAGGTAGATGCTGTGGCCAACTGGGCGGAGCCCACAACGGTGAAAGAACTCCAGCGTTTCCTTGGCTTTGCCAATTTCTATCGGCGCTTTATCAAGAACTACAGCCTGCACTCGGCTCCTCTAACATCCCTTCTAAAAGGAGGTCAACGCCGGCTGCGCTGGACACCCCAAGCTCGAGAGGCCTTCAGCCATCTTAAACACCTCTTCACCTCGGCACCCATTCTTCGACATCCTGACCCGTCCAAGCCGTTCGTCGTAGAGGTTGATGCGGCCAATCACGGCATTGGAGCCGTGTTGTCTCAAAGGTCTGGTGAACCTTGCTCACTCCATCCGTGTGCGTACTTCTCTAAAAAACTCTCTCCTGCCGAATGCAATTATGGAATCGGAGACCGTGAGTTGTTGGCCATTAAACTTGCCCTTGAGGAGTGGCGGCACTGGCTAGAGGGAGCTCAGTTCCCATTCACTGTTGTCACCGACCACAAAAATCTCCAATATCTGCAGAATGCCAAAAGACTCAATGCTCGTCAGGCTCGGTGGTCACTCTTCTTTGCTCGCTTTAATTTCCAGATCACGTATCAACCCGGTCACAAGAACACTAAAGCAGATGCTCTGTCCCGTATGTACTCACCAGATCCAGACACCAACAAGCCTGATTCAATTCTACCACCCTCCGTTTTCCTCGCGCCTATCCTCTGGCAGATCGACGAGGAAATTCGAGCCGCCACCCTCGAGGAGCCTGCACCTCCGGAGGTACCCACGGGTCTAATGTACGTGCCCACCAACCAGCGACTCCCCCTACTGGAAAGTACGCACACGTCACCTGGCTCAGGACACCCTGGCAGCAGGCGAACCCTCTCGCTCATCCAGCAGAAGTACTGGTGGCCTAACATGGTTCGTGACGTTACCCGGTACATCCTCGGATGCTCGGTCTGCGCCGTTACCACCACACCTCGTCAACTTCCCGTGGGTAAATTACAACCACTACCCATTCCTCGCCGACCCTGGACCCATCTAGGGGTGGATTTCGCCACTGACCTTCCCCCCTCAAGGGGGTACACTACCATTCTAGTTGTTGTTGATCGTTTTTCTAAATTCTGCAAACTAATCCCATTAAAGGGTCTTCCCACAGCGTTCGAGACCGCCGAAGCCCTCTTCACCAACGTGTTCCGGAATTATGGCACTCCAGAGGACATTGTCTCGGACAGAGGACCTCAGTTTGTCTCCAGGGTCTGGCGAGCGTTCTTCCAACTCCTCGGAACATCCGTCAGTTTATCTTCTGGATATCACCCTCAGACCAACGGCCAGACCGAGCGGAAGATTCAAGAGATCTCACGGTACCTCCGTACTTACTGCTCCCAACACCAGGATACCTGGAGCCAGTATCTGCCGTGGGCTGAGTATGCCCAAAACTCCCTTCGCCAAACCACTACAGGCTTAACCCCTTTTCAATGTGTTTTAGGCTATCAACCACCGCTGGTTCCCTGGTCAGGAGAAGTCTCTGAAGTGCCCGCGGTAGATCACTGGTTCCAGGAGAGCGAGAGGGTGTGGGACTCAGCTCACGTCCATCTCCAGCGGGCAGTTCGGAGGCATACAGAGACCGCTAACCGACGCAGATCGCCTAATCCCGTCTATCTACCTGGAGACAAGGTTTGGCTCTCCACTCGGGATATCCGCCTCCGACTGCCCTGCAAAAAGCTGAGTCCCCGCTACATAGGGCCGTTCACCATCCATTCTCAGATAAATCCCGTCACCTACCGCCTGGACCTACCACCACACTACCGGATCTCACCCACGTTTCACGTCTCACTGCTAAAACGTCACACTGATCCAGTTTCTCCTTCCTCCACAGAACCAGAACCGCCTCCCCCTCCAGACCAACCCGAAATCCTCGGAGACAACATCTACCAGGTCCAAGAGATCCTCGACTCCCGGCGGCGGAACGGCCACCTGGAATACCTCATAGATTGGGAGGGGTTCGGTCCCGAGGAGAGGTCGTGGATACCACGCAATGACATCCTGGATCCGGCTCTCCTCGAAGATTTCCACCGACAACACCCGGACCGCCCGGCTCCCAGAGGTCGTGGTCGTCCCCGTCGCCGCTCTAGGATGCCTGGAGTCACCCGTGGGGCGGGGGGTAGTGTCACACCCTCAGCTCGTTCCCTTAGCCCCAGTCACCATTGCCAGTCACCATCCACTCAATCTCCCATGCACCGCTCACGTGAACCGTCACCTGAATACTGATTACCTGCACCTGCACCAGCAATCACCACACCTTTAAATACTCACCTCACTCATTCACTCACCGGCTGGAATCAAGATTACATGGACGCTCTTTGTGGATCTTCTGCCTGCTTCTTGTGGACCGTATTGTGACTCTGTGGAGATTCAGATACAGCGATTAAGGGAAGTGACTCTTTGTTGTCTGGCCTAGCTTTGTGCTTGAACTCACCTATTGATCAGTGCTTGAAGATTCACCGTCTGTGACCACACTTACCAGCTCTGTTGAAATCCTATGTTAATAAAGCTTCACGAAAGTACTTACCCGTCTTCTCCTCTCCTTGTGTGGATGTGACAATGCTACTTTCCCGCCAAGCAATACGAAATACCTCTAGTTTTGTTTTCCTCCAGCTGCGCTCCATTTTTCGGGCTGCTCTCTTTAGGGTGCGAGTATGCTCATTATACCATGGTGTCAAACTGTTTTCCTTAACCTTCCTTAAGCGTAAAGGAGCAACTGTATTTAAAGTGCTAGAAAAGAGAGAGTCCATAGTTTCTGTTACATCATCAAGTTGTTCTGAGGTTTTGGATATGCTAAGGAATTTGGATACATCAGGAAGATAACTTAAAAAGCAGT
>NC_068417.1:42889504-42897004 GCF_023724105.1 Carassius gibelio
TATCTGGGGCTCTAGTTGTCCTGGTCTCCGCTGTCTTTCAGGGCAGTAGAGGTCCTTTCTAGGTGCTGATCCACCATCTGGTCTGGATACGTACTGGATCCGGGTGACTGCAGTGACCCTCTGATCTGGACACAGACTGGATCTCGTGGCCACGGTGACCTCGGAACAAGAGAGAAACAGACAAATATTAGCGTAGATGCCATTCTTCTAATGATGTAGAAAGTACGGTGTTATGTGAAGTGTTTCCGGTTCCGGTTTACCTAATTAATGCAGCCTAAAAATCCTTTAACGGATTTGGATATTAAAAGCATATTAGTATGTTATGTGTATGCCAGGTTAAAGAGATGGGTCTTTAATCTAGATTTAAACTGCAAGAGTGTGTCTGCCTCCCGAACAATGTTAGGTGGGTTATTCCAGAGTTTAGGCGCCAAATAGGAAAAGGATCTGCCGCCCGCAGTTGATTTTGATATTCTAGGTATTATCAAATTGCCTGAGTTTTGAGAACGTAGCGGACGTAGAGGAGTATAATGTAAAAGGAGCTCATTCAAATACCGAGGTGCTAAACCATTCAGGGCTTTATAAGTAATAAGCAATATTTTAAAATCTATACGATGTTTGATAGGGAGCCAGTGCAGTGTGGACAGGACCGGGCTAATATGGTCATACTTCCTGGTTCTAGTAAGAACTCTTGCTGCTGCATTTTGGACTAGCTGTAGTTTGTTTACCAAGCGTGCAGAACAACCACCCAATAAAGCATTACAATAGTCTAACCTTGAAGTCATAAATGCATGGATTAACATTTCTGCATTTGACATTGAGAGCATAGGCCGTAATTTAGATATATTTTTGAGATGGAAAAATGCAGTTTTACAAATGCTAGAAACGTGTCTTTCTAAGGAAAGATTGCGATCAAGTAGCACACCTAGGTTCCTAACTGATGACGAAGAATTGACAGAGCAACCATCAAGTCTTAGACAGTGTTCTAGGTTATTACAAGCAGAGTTTTTAGGCCCTATGATTAACACCTCTGTTTTTTCTGAATTTAGCAGTAAGAAATTACTCGTCATCCAATTTTTTATATCGACTATGCATTCCATTAGTTTTTCAAATTGGTGTGTTTCACCAGGCTGCGAGGAAATATAGAGCTGCGTATCATCAGCATAACAGTGAAAGCTAACACCATGTTTCCTGATGATATCTCCCAAGGGTAGCATATAAAGCGTGAAGAGTAGCGGCCCTAGTACTGAGCCTTGAGGTACTCCATACTGCACTTGTGATCGATATGATACATCTTCATTCACTGCTACGAACTGATGGCGGTCATATAAGTACGATTTAAACCATGCTAATGCACTTCCACTGATGCCAACAAAGTGTTCAAGTCTATGCAAAAGAATGTTGTGGTCAATTGTGTCAAACGCAGCACTAAGATCCAATAAAACTAATAGAGAGATACACCCACGATCAGATGATAAGAGCAGATCATTTGTAACTCTAAGGAGAGCAGTCTCAGTACTATGATACGGTCTAAATCCTGACTGGAAATCCTCACATATACCATTATTCTCTAAGAAGGAATATAATTGTGAGGATACCACCTTTTCTAGTATCTTGGACAGAAAAGGGAGATTCGAGATTGGTCTATAACTAACAAGTTCTCTGGGGTCAAGTTGTGGCTTTTTTATGAGAGGCTTAATAACAGCCAGTTTGAAGGTTTTGGGGACATATCCTAATGACAATGAGGAATTAATAATAGTCAGAAGAGGACCTATGACTTCTGGAAGCACCTCTTTTAAGAGCTTAGATGGTATAGGGTCTAACATACATGTTGTTGGTTTAAATGATTTAACAAGTTTATACAATTCTTCCTCTCCTATAGTAGAGAATGAGTGGAACTGTTCCTCAGGGGGTCTATAGTGCTCTGTCTGATGTGATACGGTAGCTGACGGCTGAATGGTTGCAATTTTATCTCTAATAGTATCGATTTTAGAAGTAAAGTAGTTCATAAAGTCATTACTGTTGTGGTGTTGGGAAATGTCAACACTTGTTGAGGCTTTATTTTTCGTTAATTTAGCCACTGTATTGAATAAATACCTGGGGTTATGTTTGTTTTCTTCTAAAAGAGAAGAAAAGTAATCAGATCTAGCAGGTTTTAATGCTTTTCTATAGGATATGCTTGTCACACCCTCAGCTCGTTCCCTTAGCCCCAGTCACCATTGCCAGTCACCATCCACTCAATCTCCCATGCACCGCTCACGTGAACCGTCACCTGAATACTGATTACCTGCACCTGCACCAGCAATCACCACACCTTTAAATACTCACCTCACTCATTCACTCACCGGCTGGAATCAAGATTACATGGACGCTCTTTGTGGATCTTCTGCCTGCTTCTTGTGGACCGTATTGTGACTCTGTGGAGATTCAGATACAGCGATTAAGGGAAGTGACTCTTTGTTGTCTGGCCTAGCTTTGTGCTTGAACTCACCTATTGATCAGTGCTTGAAGATTCACCGTCTGTGACCACACTTACCAGCTCTGTTGAAATCCTATGTTAATAAAGCTTCACGAAAGTACTTACCCGTCTTCTCCTCTCCTTGTGTGGATGTGACAGGATTCCAGCCCCGAAAACAGAACTTCATATCTCCCATGGATGTTAACGCTGCTGCTCAGGGAGCGGCTTCGGACCCGTTCACCGAAATGGTGACTGCTCTCCGCCAAGTATTACAGTCAGTTTCACCACCCACCGAAACTAGTGCTACCACCACCAACAGCACGCCCCTTGCACGTCCCGCGTGCTATGCGGGTGAACCGAGTGGCTGCAGTGGGTTTATACTGCAGTGCTCACTGTTCGTCAACGCGAATACCAGTAAATTCCCCAATGATGCCACCAAAGTCGCCTTTGTGATCTCTCTCCTCACCGGACGAGCGCTACAATGGGCGGAGGCTCTTTGGAACTCCCAGAGTCCGGTTCTATCCTCATTCGATGCCTTCGCCACCCACCTCCAGGAAGTGTTCGGGATGGCTCTAACTCCTCTTTCAACCCATGATGAACTCTTAAACCTCCGCCAGGGAGCCACGGAAATTCACGACTACACTCTCCGTTTCCGGACATTAGCCGCCACCAGTGGTTGGAACCAAACTGCCCTGCTAGCTGCATACCGTAAAGGTTTAAAGCCCCAGATCAGAAAGCAAATGGTCATTTACGACGATAATGTCAATCTCGAGACATTCATCAGAAAAACTATAAATGTTGCTCAGCACCTCTCGGCTTGTGCCTCCCCGGCTTCATATACCATCTCTCCATCAGCCAGAACGCCCTCGCCTCAACGAAACCAGGAGGAGCCCATGATCACCGACTCCTACCGCCTAGATGCTTCTGAACGGAGACGCCGCATCCAGCAGCAGCTGTGTTTATACTGTGGCGAGGCCACTCACCTGATCCACGCCTGCCCAGTCCGTCCGCCTCGCCCAATGGTGAGTACAGTTTCCATTACCCCATCTGTATCTCACATACCTCATATCAAAGCCCTGATAACAATTAACTCACGTAATCTTTCCATCCATGTCCTGGTGGATTCCGGAGCCGCAAGCAACTTCATCTCATCTCACTTCGTAACCAAGCACCGTATACCCATCACCCAGAATGAGACCACCTACCGTATCACTACCATCCAAGGATCACCGTTAGGGGGAGGCAAAATAACTAGAAGGACACACGAGCTGGAACTCGTTCTGCCCCACGGACACCGGGAACAACTGGCCCTCCTCGTACTTCCTCGCGCTACCGTGGACGTCGTCCTGGGTAGGCCGTGGCTGGTCCAACATAACCCACAAATCAACTGGAGCACAGGGGAGATCCAGGCATGGGATCCGGGATGCCAGAGTCACATTCACCGTTCACCAATCCAGAGTTCACAGTCCGAGCCACCGCACCTTCAATTGCACTCCACCTCCATAGGAAGGCCTGCCCTTTACTCCTCCTACTCCGATGTGTTCAGCAAGGAACAAGCCACCCGATTACCACCACATCGGCCCTGGGACTGTTGTATCGACCTGCTGCCAGGTGCCAAGCTACCACATGGGAAAATATATCCACTCTCCCGTCCTGAGCAGGTGGCGATGGAGGAATACATCCAGGAGGCCCTCGATCAGGGGTTCATCAGACCGTCCACATCTCCAGCTGCGTCCAGTTTCTTCTTCGTCCCCAAAAAGGATGGCGGACTTCGACCATGCATCGACTATCGAGTGCTAAATGACGCCACCGTCAAGTTCGCCTACCCATTACCACTCGTTCCGGCGGCTCTGGAGGAACTGCGTGAAGCCAAGGTGTTCACCAAACTCGACCTCCGCAGTGCCTACAATCTGATCCGTATCCGAGAGGGAGACGAGTGGAAGACTGCTTTCATCACCCCTGCCGGGCACTACGAATATCAGGTCATGCCCTATGGGCTTGCTAACAGTCCATCCATCTTCCAGAGTTTCATGAACGAAATATTCCGTGATTATCTCCACCAATTCGTCATTGTCTACATAGACGATATCCTGATCTACTCCCGGAACATAGAAGAACACCAAACTCATGTCCACCACGTCTTACAACGACTCCGAGACCACCACCTCTACCTAAAAGCTGAGAAGTGTGAGTTCCACTGCACTACCGTCTCCTTCCTCGGATATGTGATCTCTGCGGAGGGAGTTCAGATGGAGTCAGCCAAGGTAGATGCTGTGGCCAACTGGGCGGAGCCCACAACGGTGAAAGAACTCCAGCGTTTCCTTGGCTTTGCCAATTTCTATCGGCGCTTTATCAAGAACTACAGCCTGCACTCGGCTCCTCTAACATCCCTTCTAAAAGGAGGTCAACGCCGGCTGCGCTGGACACCCCAAGCTCGAGAGGCCTTCAGCCATCTTAAACACCTCTTCACCTCGGCACCCATTCTTCGACATCCTGACCCGTCCAAGCCGTTCGTCGTAGAGGTTGATGCGGCCAATCACGGCATTGGAGCCGTGTTGTCTCAAAGGTCTGGTGAACCTTGCTCACTCCATCCGTGTGCGTACTTCTCTAAAAAACTCTCTCCTGCCGAATGCAATTATGGAATCGGAGACCGTGAGTTGTTGGCCATTAAACTTGCCCTTGAGGAGTGGCGGCACTGGCTAGAGGGAGCTCAGTTCCCATTCACTGTTGTCACCGACCACAAAAATCTCCAATATCTGCAGAATGCCAAAAGACTCAATGCTCGTCAGGCTCGGTGGTCACTCTTCTTTGCTCGCTTTAATTTCCAGATCACGTATCAACCCGGTCACAAGAACACTAAAGCAGATGCTCTGTCCCGTATGTACTCACCAGATCCAGACACCAACAAGCCTGATTCAATTCTACCACCCTCCGTTTTCCTCGCGCCTATCCTCTGGCAGATCGACGAGGAAATTCGAGCCGCCACCCTCGAGGAGCCTGCACCTCCGGAGGTACCCACGGGTCTAATGTACGTGCCCACCAACCAGCGACTCCCCCTACTGGAAAGTACGCACACGTCACCTGGCTCAGGACACCCTGGCAGCAGGCGAACCCTCTCGCTCATCCAGCAGAAGTACTGGTGGCCTAACATGGTTCGTGACGTTACCCGGTACATCCTCGGATGCTCGGTCTGCGCCGTTACCACCACACCTCGTCAACTTCCCGTGGGTAAATTACAACCACTACCCATTCCTCGCCGACCCTGGACCCATCTAGGGGTGGATTTCGCCACTGACCTTCCCCCCTCAAGGGGGTACACTACCATTCTAGTTGTTGTTGATCGTTTTTCTAAATTCTGCAAACTAATCCCATTAAAGGGTCTTCCCACAGCGTTCGAGACCGCCGAAGCCCTCTTCACCAACGTGTTCCGGAATTATGGCACTCCAGAGGACATTGTCTCGGACAGAGGACCTCAGTTTGTCTCCAGGGTCTGGCGAGCGTTCTTCCAACTCCTCGGAACATCCGTCAGTTTATCTTCTGGATATCACCCTCAGACCAACGGCCAGACCGAGCGGAAGATTCAAGAGATCTCACGGTACCTCCGTACTTACTGCTCCCAACACCAGGATACCTGGAGCCAGTATCTGCCGTGGGCTGAGTATGCCCAAAACTCCCTTCGCCAAACCACTACAGGCTTAACCCCTTTTCAATGTGTTTTAGGCTATCAACCACCGCTGGTTCCCTGGTCAGGAGAAGTCTCTGAAGTGCCCGCGGTAGATCACTGGTTCCAGGAGAGCGAGAGGGTGTGGGACTCAGCTCACGTCCATCTCCAGCGGGCAGTTCGGAGGCATACAGAGACCGCTAACCGACGCAGATCGCCTAATCCCGTCTATCTACCTGGAGACAAGGTTTGGCTCTCCACTCGGGATATCCGCCTCCGACTGCCCTGCAAAAAGCTGAGTCCCCGCTACATAGGGCCGTTCACCATCCATTCTCAGATAAATCCCGTCACCTACCGCCTGGACCTACCACCACACTACCGGATCTCACCCACGTTTCACGTCTCACTGCTAAAACGTCACACTGATCCAGTTTCTCCTTCCTCCACAGAACCAGAACCGCCTCCCCCTCCAGACCAACCCGAAATCCTCGGAGACAACATCTACCAGGTCCAAGAGATCCTCGACTCCCGGCGGCGGAACGGCCACCTGGAATACCTCATAGATTGGGAGGGGTTCGGTCCCGAGGAGAGGTCGTGGATACCACGCAATGACATCCTGGATCCGGCTCTCCTCGAAGATTTCCACCGACAACACCCGGACCGCCCGGCTCCCAGAGGTCGTGGTCGTCCCCGTCGCCGCTCTAGGATGCCTGGAGTCACCCGTGGGGCGGGGGGTAGTGTCACACCCTCAGCTCGTTCCCTTAGCCCCAGTCACCATTGCCAGTCACCATCCACTCAATCTCCCATGCACCGCTCACGTGAACCGTCACCTGAATACTGATTACCTGCACCTGCACCAGCAATCACCACACCTTTAAATACTCACCTCACTCATTCACTCACCGGCTGGAATCAAGATTACATGGACGCTCTTTGTGGATCTTCTGCCTGCTTCTTGTGGACCGTATTGTGACTCTGTGGAGATTCAGATACAGCGATTAAGGGAAGTGACTCTTTGTTGTCTGGCCTAGCTTTGTGCTTGAACTCACCTATTGATCAGTGCTTGAAGATTCACCGTCTGTGACCACACTTACCAGCTCTGTTGAAATCCTATGTTAATAAAGCTTCACGAAAGTACTTACCCGTCTTCTCCTCTCCTTGTGTGGATGTGACAATGCTACTTTCCCGCCAAGCAATACGAAATACCTCTAGTTTTGTTTTCCTCCAGCTGCGCTCCATTTTTCGGGCTGCTCTCTTTAGGGTGCGAGTATGCTCATTATACCATGGTGTCAAACTGTTTTCCTTAACCTTCCTTAAGCGTAAAGGAGCAACTGTATTTAAAGTGCTAGAAAAGAGAGAGTCCATAGTTTCTGTTACATCATCA
>NC_068417.1:42904504-42954504 GCF_023724105.1 Carassius gibelio
AGAGACTGCCTAGGAATACCAGGTGCTTTAAGCTTTTGGGTTTTCTTTCCTACTTATATAATGTACTGGCGATAAGATTGGCTGTTCTTTAAATAGCCCTCTCTTCAATCAATCAATCAATCACCTTTATTTATATAGTGCTTTAAACAAAATACATTGCGTCAAAGCACTGAACAACATTCATTTGGAAAACAGTGTCTCAATAATGCAAAATGATAGTTAAAGGCAGTTCATCATTGAATTCAGCTATGTCATCTCTGTTCAGTTGAAATAGTGTCTGTTTTTATTTGCAATCAAGTCAATGATATCGCTGTAGATGAAGTGACCCCAACTAAGCAAGCCAGAGGCGACAGCGGCAAGGAACCGAAACTCCATCGGTGACAGAATGGAGAAAAAAACCTTGGGAGAAACCAGGCTCAGTTGGGGGGTCAGTTCTCCTCTGACCAGACGAAAACCAGTAGTTCAATTCCAGGCTGCAGCAAAGTCAGATTGTGCAGAAGAATCATCTGTTTCCTGTGGTCTTGTCCTGGTGCTCCTCTGAGACAAGGTCTTTACAGGGGATCTGTATCTGGGGCTCTAGTTGTCCTGGTCTCCGCTGTCTTTCAGGGCAGTAGAGGTCCTTTCTAGGTGCTGATCCACCATCTGGTCTGGATACGTACTGGATCCGGGTCACTGCAGTGACCCTCTGATCTGGACACAGACTGGATCTCGTGGCCACGGTGACCTCGGAACAAGAGAGAAACAGACAAATATTAGCGTAGATGCCATTCTTCTAATGATGTAGAAAGTACGGTGTTATGTGAAGTGTTTCCGGTTCCGGTTTACCTAATTAATGCAGCCTAAAAATCCTTTAACGGATTTGGATATTAAAAGCATATTAGTATGTTATGTGTATGCCAGGTTAAAGAGATGGGTCTTTAATCTAGATTTAAACTGCAAGAGTGTGTCTGCCTCCCGAACAATGTTAGGTGGGTTATTCCAGAGTTTAGGCGCCAAATAGGAAAAGGATCTGCCGCCCGCAGTTGATTTTGATATTCTAGGTATTATCAAATTGCCTGAGTTTTGAGAACGTAGCGGACGTAGAGGAGTATAATGTAAAAGGAGCTCATTCAAATACCGAGGTGCTAAACCATTCAGGGCTTTATAAGTAATAAGCAATATTTTAAAATCTATACGATGTTTGATAGGGAGCCAGTGCAGTGTGGACAGGACCGGGCTAATATGGTCATACTTCCTGGTTCTAGTAAGAACTCTTGCTGCTGCATTTTGGACTAGCTGTAGTTTGTTTACCAAGCGTGCAGAACAACCACCCAATAAAGCATTACAATAGTCTAACCTTGAAGTCATAAATGCATGGATTAACATTTCTGCATTTGACATTGAGAGCATAGGCCGTAATTTAGATATATTTTTGAGATGGAAAAATGCAGTTTTACAAATGCTAGAAACGTGTCTTTCTAAGGAAAGATTGCGATCAAGTAGCACACCTAGGTTCCTAACTGATGACGAAGAATTGACAGAGCAACCATCAAGTCTTAGACAGTGTTCTAGGTTATTACAAGCAGAGTTTTTAGGCCCTATGATTAACACCTCTGTTTTTTCTGAATTTAGCAGTAAGAAATTACTCGTCATCCAATTTTTTATATCGACTATGCATTCCATTAGTTTTTCAAATTGGTGTGTTTCACCAGGCTGCGAGGAAATATAGAGCTGCGTATCATCAGCATAACAGTGAAAGCTAACACCATGTTTCCTGATGATATCTCCCAAGGGTAGCATATAAAGCGTGAAGAGTAGCGGCCCTAGTACTGAGCCTTGAGGTACTCCATACTGCACTTGTGATCGATATGATACATCTTCATTCACTGCTACGAACTGATGGCGGTCATATAAGTACGATTTAAACCATGCTAATGCACTTCCACTGATGCCAACAAAGTGTTCAAGTCTATGCAAAAGAATGTTGTGGTCAATTGTGTCAAACGCAGCACTAAGATCCAATAAAACTAATAGAGAGATACACCCACGATCAGATGATAAGAGCAGATCATTTGTAACTCTAAGGAGAGCAGTCTCAGTACTATGATACGGTCTAAATCCTGACTGGAAATCCTCACATATACCATTATTCTCTAAGAAGGAATATAATTGTGAGGATACCACCTTTTCTAGTATCTTGGACAGAAAAGGGAGATTCGAGATTGGTCTATAACTAACAAGTTCTCTGGGGTCAAGTTGTGGCTTTTTTATGAGAGGCTTAATAACAGCCAGTTTGAAGGTTTTGGGGACATATCCTAATGACAATGAGGAATTAATAATAGTCAGAAGAGGACCTATGACTTCTGGAAGCACCTCTTTTAAGAGCTTAGATGGTATAGGGTCTAACATACATGTTGTTGGTTTAAATGATTTAACAAGTTTATACAATTCTTCCTCTCCTATAGTAGAGAATGAGTGGAACTGTTCCTCAGGGGGTCTATAGTGCACTGTCTGATGTGATACGGTAGCTGACGGCTGAATGGTTGCAATTTTATCTCTAATAGTATCGATTTTAGAAGTAAAGTAGTTCATAAAGTCATTACTGTTGTGGTGTTGGGAAATGTCAACACTTGTTGAGGCTTTATTTTTCGTTAATTTAGCCACTGTATTGAATAAATACCTGGGGTTATGTTTGTTTTCTTCTAAAAGAGAAGAAAAGTAATCAGATCTAGCAGGTTTTAATGCTTTTCTATAGGATATGCTACTTTCCCGTCAAGCAATACGAAATACCTCTAGTTTTGTTTTCCTCCAGCTGCGCTCCATTTTTCGGGCTGCTCTCTTTAGGGTGCGAGTATGCTCATTATACCATGGTGTCAAACTGTTTTCCTTAACCTTCCTTAAGCGTAAAGGAGCAACTGTATTTAAAGTGCTAGAAAAGAGAGAGTCCATAGTTTCTGTTACATCATCAAGTTGTTCTGAGGTTTTGGATATGCTAAGGAATTTGGATACATCAGGAAGATAACTTAAAAAGCAGTCTTTTGTGGTAGAAGTGATGGTTCTTCGATACTTGTAACAAGAAGTAGAATTTACAATTTTGGCTATATGAAGTTTACACAGAACTAAATAATGATCTGAGATATCATCACTTGGCTGAATAATTTCAACACTATCAACATCAATTCCATGTGACAGTATTAAATCTAGAGTATGATTTCGACAATGAGTAGGTCCTGAAACATGTTGTCTAACACCAATAGAGTTCAGAATGTCTATAAATGCTGATCCCAATGCGTCTTTTTCATTATCGACATGGATATTAAAATCACCAACTATTAAGACTTTATCTGCAGCCAGAACTAACTCGGATGTAAAATCACCAAACTCTTTAATAAAGTCTGTATGGTGCCCTGGTGGCCTGTATACAGTAGCCAGTACAAACATAACAGGGGATTTATCATTAACATTGGTTTCTCTGGATAATGTTATATGAAGCACCATTACTTCAAACGAGTTATACTTGAAGCCTGCCCTCTGAGAAATCCTAAAAACGTTGTTATAAATTGAAGCAACTCCTCCCCCTTTGCCTTTTAAACGCGGCTCATGTTTATAACAGTAATCTTGGGGGGTGGACTCATTTAAAATAATGTAATCATCAGGTTTTAGCCAAGTTTCTGTCAAACAGAGCACATCTATATTATGATCAGTTATCATATTATTTACAAAAAGTGTTTTCGTAGAAATGGATCTGATAATCAATAAGCCAATCTTTATCATTTGTTTATCCATATTGCATTTGTTTTTTATTTGTTGAACCTCAATTAAATTGTTAACCTTAACTTGGTTTGGACATTTTTTGTATTTTCTAGTTCGGGGAACAGACACAGTCTCTATAGTGTGATATCTAGGTGAAAGAGTCTCTATGTGCTGAGAATTAACTGACCTCTGTGACGGGAGGCAGCTAGCAGACGGTCGGTTTAGCCAGTCTGTCTGCTTCCTGACCTGGGCCCCAGTTAGTCAAGTATAAACACTAAGACTATTTGCCATATTTCTAGACAGAAGAGCAGCACCACTTCTTCAGCAGCACTCTTTGCAGCAGACTTCGCTTACGGCCATACCAACCTGGCTATGCCCGATCTCGTCTGATCTCGGAAGCTAAGCAGGTTTGGGCCTGGTTAGTACTTGGATGGGAGACCGCCTGGGAATACCTGGTGCTGTAAGCTTTTTGGAAATTTTTCACTTAGTATATAATAATTTTGCCAAAAAATAGAGTCAATGCCGATCTCTGAATATTAGCAGGTTTGGGCCTGGTTAGTACATGGATGGGAGACTGCCTGGGAATACCAGGTGCTGTAAGCTTTTTGGACATTTTTCACTTAGTATATAATAATTTTGCCAAAAAATAGAGTCAATGCCGATCTCTGAATATTTGCAGGTTTGGGCCTGGTTAGTACATGGATGGGAGACTGCCTGGGAATACCAGGTGCTTTAATCTTTTTGGAAAATTTCACGAATTATATAATAATCTTTCATTAAAAAAAAAAAAAAAAAGTCAATGCCCGATCTCTGAATCTTAGCAGGTTTAGGTCTGGTTAGTACTTTTATGAGAGACTGCCTAGGAATACCAGGTGCTTTAAGCTTTTGGGTTTTCTTTCCTACTTATATAATGTACTGGCGATAAGATTGGCTGTTCTTTAAATAGCCCTCTCTTTGCAGCAGACTTCGCTTACGGCCATACCAACCTGGCTATGCCCGATCTCGTCTGATCTCGGAAGCTAAGCAGGTTTGGGCCTGGTTAGTACATGGATGGGAGACTGCCTGGGAATACCAGGTGCTGTAAGCTTTTTGGACATTTTTCACTTAGTATATAATAATTGTTGCGTTCACTATGTCACGGGTGTTCGTAATGTAACGCAGGATAATAGGTGGGAGGTTTCACTTACCTGATTGAAGCATGGACCAGTCAAATCCCAAACAGGTGTGTTAAATCCAGTAATGAATGAGCGCGGGCTATAAGTGGGAGCGAGTATTCATTTTGGCATGTTGTCTCGTCAGGAGAGATGCGCCACCGGTAAGCTGCTGTTTTTATCCATTGAGTTTGTTGTCTGTTGCGTTACTGCTGTGCTGCCGTTATATGTGCGCGGTTTGTATAATTGATAACTGTTACTTTGGTCACGCTGATAAAACCTTGTGTGCGATCTGATGTTTAATATTGTCGGCTCGATAGTATCCGTGGCTATAAAAAGGCAAATGTTTGAAATTGGAGCGTTTCACTGTCACACAAGTTACTTCCTGTTTGCGGTGCTGGATGGGTAATGTAGTTGATCACTTTACATTTTGTAATGGATTACTATGCTCAGCGATGCCACTTAGAACTACACTCACTGTTTTTCACTTTGAGCCAACAGACTGAGAACGCTATTGGTTTAATGTGTAACATTGACATTGTATATTTGGTGTGTGTGAAGTTGTTGCATTTCTGTGTTAATATGCATGTGCTTAGTATTTAAACTAAATGGCTACACAAAGTATATTATGATATTTATAAGATTAAATACTGACTATATTGAAATTTATATTTTATTTATATTTGTATATATTATATTATGTAATCTATATTTATATTTAGATTTTATGGTTATCAGTATTGTTTACATTATAACCTCTCTATTTCTCCAGGTTTATAACCTGCTGCTGATATTTGTGGACTAATCAACTGTAATTAAAAATGAACCAAGAATAAATAAAATCCACTACGAGTTGTAACAACGTGTCCTCTCCTGACGCCCCGTTCGGTGGGGATATTCTTAAAGAACCGAACAGTTATAAACCGCGGCCCACTGCACTGGATTGAATGCAGCAAAAAAACAGCCACGGACTGCTTCATTAAGGAAGCTCAATCAACCCAGGATCAGCTGGCCTCTCACTTCTTTGACTGACCCCAAGTTTATCATTAATCAAACTGCCCGTTGATCAAGGATAAAGGAGCTCGTGTGCACATTGGCATTGACGTCTCTCCAGTCAACACAAAGGGAGTAACAATGGCAGACTTGGAAAAGCTTAAAAGTGTGCGATCAAGAGCACAGGCTTCATTCACCAAAAGGGCTCATACTCTCACCAAACCGGGACTCTTGGAACCGACTGAAGTTCTCAGTGAATGGAAGATTTTCAGGACAGACTTTTTTAAAGTCATAGATGCGGGACATGAGTATGCTGAAGCCCTGAGAGAGTCAACGGATGAGGAGGTCATAGAATCTGCAAACCAAATTGATGAAAAGACAGCGGAGTGTGAGAACAGGTTCCTCGAGGTAAAGAATGCCTCCCAGGAAACCTTTTGGACCAGCTATGCAGAGGAGGTGTTTTTTAAGCAGGTCAAAACAGCTGAGTCGGCCATCACTCAGGCAGAGGAAGAGGAAGTTAACCCTCGGAAGTCAGTCAAGGACCGTAGGCTAAGAAATAGAGGTCTTGAGAGAGAGGTCATTGAACTCAGAGAAATGCTAGTAGAGTGGAAGGAGTTGGTTCCTGGTTCGAGGGCATTAGATCTCAGGACACGCCACAAGACACTAAAGAAGAGGGTCCTGGCGTTGTCTGACAAACTGGAGGAGGACGAAGCAGACCAAGTGAAGGGTAGAGAAAGAAACCTGGAAGATGAAAGCAGCGCGGTTGGTGATCCGATACGAGATGCTCCTTTCATCTCTCTCCCTGACATATTTGCCGATCGCCAGCTGAAGCCCAAAACGTATGCGGGGGCATTGAACATGAACACACGGCCCCTCTCACAGCAGAGCAGCCCGGAAAGGACCAAAGGAAACTTTAATCTCAAGCCTCAAATCAGCCTTGAAAGAGCACGGCTACCGACTTTCTCTGGTGACATGAGGGACTATTACCGCTGGAAGACTGAGTGGGAGGACCTACAAGAATTGGGTAACCCACAAGGTGTGGAATGTATAAAAAAGTTCCACTTATTAAATAGTCTCCACGAAAAGGTCAAGAAGGATCTCGTCCTATCTAGCTGTGGATCCGCCGACGATATGTTCAGGCTGCTGGACAGCAAATATGGGAACAAAGCAAAAATAGTCCTAATGATCACCAGCGAAGTCCAGTCTCTTCCCCCTGTTAAAGGAAACAATCCAAGAAGAACCATTGAACTGATCCAGGCTGTTGAAAGAGCACTGTACAACCTCCAGATTCTTGGTGAAGAGGATGCCGTGAAGAACCGTGTTGTTGCTCAATCTCTTGAAAGCAAGCTTCCCAGTTCACTCAAGAAGGAGTGGATTATGCACAAAACTGACCCAGCAAACAGGTTCTCTCCAAAGTATCATTTTGATTGCCTCCTAGGATTCTTGAAAAGGCAAGAGGAGATTCTTGAGGAATTGGATCAGTTGGAGCCAAGCCCTGTGGACAAAGGCCCTGTGGAAAAGGGTGCTGCAGACTACCCAGATAAGAGAGGGAGGAAGGCTTTTACTAAATCCACAGCAGGTCAGAAGGACGACTATCCCAGCTGTACTGTCTGTGAAGATGACTCCCATGCTGGCAAGCTATTTGCGTGCAAGATTTTCAGGGAGCAAGATCTCTTAAGAAAAAGGGCCCATGTGAAGAAGCTAGGGTTGTGCTCCAAGTGTTTGAGGCCCCACCCCAAGGATGGTAAAGGATGCACACCCAGATACCTCTGCCCAAAAGTAGACTGTCGGAAAGGAGGGGTGTCGGACCACAATTACCTTCTGTGTCCTAAGCTACCGACTCCAAAGAAGGACTACAGCAGTGAGGAGCAGAGTACCATAAAAATTGGAGGAAAGAAACTTGGCCTAACCAACAAACAAGAGGAGTTTCTGGCAGAACTTACTCCAGAACAAAGAGAGAAATACAAGAATGCATTCTCAAACAAAATATCATCAACTGTATGTGCCAAGACTGGAGATGCACTGCAAGAACATCCAGTGGTGATGATGCTGATGGAAGTGACGACAAACTCGGGTTGCCTTATTGGCTCCCTAATCGACCTCGCATCTGATACCAATTATATCACCAATGAAACTGCCGATCAACTTGGACTGTGCGGTGAGAACATCAGGCTTATAGTCCATGGAATCGGGGGAATGAAGAAGACTGTCCTGACCAAAAGATATTCCCTGCGGCTGAAGGTGAAGACATCCAAGGGAAAAGTGGCAGAGCATAGAATTCTCTGCTATGGCCTGGAAAACATAGCCGAAGTGACTCAATCAGTCACTGCCGAGCAACTGCAGAAGTTTTTCCCAAATGTACCCAGAGACGAACTGGTCCGTCCCACAAAGATTGACCTTCTTATCAGTCATCGGGAAGGTCGTCTTGTTCCCCAGCCAATCAGGATTGTGGAAGACCTCGTTCTCTGGGACGGTCCCCTAGGAAAGACCTTTGGTTGAACCCATCCCGATCTCATTGAGACAGTTGACATGGCCGTGTACTGCTCCGAGACTCACCTTGCGAGAACCATGAGATCAGCCTCGATGGCGTATAAAGAGACCATCATACCTCGGGAAGAGGAAGGAAATGCGCTTGTCCGGAGCACAGCAACAGCCAACAAAGACGTCTTCGAGTGGTTCAGGAGGGGCAGCATCGTAGCTGCGTGCAGTCCCCAATGTGGTGGCTGCAAGTGTGGTAGGTGCCCCCCTGGAGGAAAAGAAATGACCCTTAAGGAAGAGCGGGACCTGGAAAAGATAAAAGAATGCCTAACATACGTGCTGGCGGACAAACACAGCAACTCTCCCCACTGGGACGCAGCTTATCCCTGGAAGAAAGACCACACAGCACTGCCAAACAATCGGCAGGCAGTGGAGGCGACCTTCAGAAACACTGAGAAACGTCTGGAGAAAGATCCTGTGTGGAAGGCTGCATACAAAGAACAAATACATGAAATGGTTTCAAGAGGGGCTGCTGCAAAACTCACAAGGGAGGAAATTAACAACTGGGAAGGACCTAAATGGTACATCAGCCATCTGGTTGCACCAACCCTCACTCCTCCTCAACCCCTGTGAGAATTGTGTGGAATAGTAGCCAAGAGTTCTGAGGCATAAGTCTAAATGATCTCCTTCACAAGGGTCCTGATGTACTCAATTCCATCAGAGGTGTCCTTCTGAGGTTCAGGAGTGGACTCCATGCCACACTAGGCGATGTAAAAAAGATGTATAACTCAGTGTGGCTGAAAGATGATGAAGTTCACCTCCACCGCTTTCTCTGGAGAGACTTCCCTGAGGACAACATTGAGGAGTTTGCAGTCGTCAGAGTAAATATCGGCGATTAAACCAGCAGGATGTATTGCCCAAGTTGCAATGAAAGAGACAGCCAACCTTCCTCAGTTTGCTGATATGATTGAAGAACGGCGAGCTCTGACTGAGGACAGCTATGTGGATGACATCCTGACCTCACATGATGACCTCAAGACACTGGAGAGGATCACCAAAGGGGTGGAGGAGATTTTGAGAGCGGGAGGCTTCTTCCTGAAACCATGGGTTCTGTCACGCCAAAGTGGGAGGAGTGGAGCCCCTTCTGAAACAACTGTACCCACGACCCTCGTACTGCCCAACCAAATGCATGATGGGGAGAACAAAGCGCTTGGGGTCGGTTACGAACCTGAGACAGACAAGCTCCGGTTGCTAACTTCTATCAACTTCTCTAAGAAAAGAGGGAAAATGAGGACAGGATTTAATCTGAGCATGGAGGATGTCAGGGAAGGAACACCAAATCCCCTTAACCGACGCATACTTCTTAGCCAGATTGCCGCATTATACGACCCGGTTGGTCTTGCCTCACCAGCCAAACAGAGGGGAGTGATGTTGGTACGAGAATCATTCCAGGAAGCTGGCAAGGACAACCTATTTAAAGACACATGGGATGCCCCTCTCTCACTGAAACTTAGAGAAGCCGCAATAACGCTCTTTGAAGAATTTGTGAGACTTGGCCAGGTAAGGTTTGAGAGAAGCCTCACGCCTCCTGGAGCCATAGGCCCACCGACAGGGATCACGTTCTCAGATGGAAGCGAATCCTCCTATGGAGCCGTACTCTACCTGCGGTGGGAGAACCAAGACAAGGTTGTAATGAAGTTGGTGGAATCCAAGGCTAAACTGACCCCTCTCGACCAAAAAGGAGATGTGATCAAAGCAGAACTCTGTGGCGCGGTCTTCGCTACCCGCCTAAAAAAGTATTTTGAGAAGCACTGCCACATTAAAGTTAAGCAATGGATTCACTTTGTGGACAGCCAAACAATCCTGGCAGCCATCCAAAAGGACAGCTACGGCTTCCAGACCTTTTTCGCAAATCGAATCGGTGAGATTCAGAAAGCCGGACATGTGGAAGATTGGAGGTGGATTTAAGGCAGACGAAACATTGCTGACATTCTTAACAGAGGTGCAACTCCGGAGGAACTTGATGAAGGGTCAGAATGGCAGCAAGGCCCTGAGGTCCTGAAATGGCCTAAGACCGACTGGCCTATGAAGATGGCCAGTGAGATTACACCCTCTGCTGCTGAAGATGTGGGAAAACTTCAGCGGAAAGCCTTCTCAGCTGTGATTACCAGGGCCCAGTCAAAAGAAAGAACTGACCTTAACGGGCCTGACATCAATGCGGACCTCAGACATGGAGTCAACGGTAGATCAACATCACCAGCTGTCTCGGGTGCAACATCAGTGGCAGACAGACAGAGAAGGCCCTGGGCGATTGGTTTGGTACGCCTTGTGAAACCTCAACGCTTCAGTTCTCTGTCTAAGCTGTGTGGTTCCATAGCCTGGACTCGAAGGCCTGCAGAAACCTGGCTGAGAAAATGCCAGGCACCTGACTCATCAAAGTGGGAGGCAAACTGCTCTGTCTTGTCAACTGAGGAGAGAGCGCAAGCTTTCCAAGACCTGGTCCTCGCAGCCCAAGATGGCAGTCAGTTCCTGGACTCAACACTGAACCGCTTGGTGGTCCACAAAGACGAGAGCACAGGAATCCTTCTCTGTGGAGGACGAATACAGTCCTGGAAAGAAGATGGAACAGCTGTTCCTTTAATTCCATTTCGTTCATGGCTCGCAACACTACTGTCAAGAGAAGCTCATGACGAGAACCATGAAGGTGTTGCTGCCACGCTTCTGCGCACCAGGAGGAAGGCATGGATTGTGCAAGGTCGGAGGATAGTAAAGAAAGTTGCAAACAACTGTATTACATGTCGCAAACTGAAAGGGAAGATGTGCCAGCAGATGATGAGTGATCTGCCGCCAGAACGCTCACAGCGTGCTAACCCATTTGAGTATACCACACTAGACCTCTTTGGCCCCTTTGAAATCAAGGATGCTGTCAAGAAAAGAACAGGAAAAAAAGTTTGGGGCATAGTATTCTGTTGCATGGCATCAAGGGCAGTCCATGTGGACCTCGTTGATGACCAATCATCTGAAAGCTTTCTCCAAACTTACTCCCGCTTTGTAGCATTGAGAGGCAATCCCAGAAAATTGTGGTCAGATAGAGGAACCAATTTCATTGGAGCTAAACCTGCCCTACAAGATTTGCATAGGTACTTAGCTACCTTACGGGAAGCATCCATAGAGGACAAAGCCGCCAAGAATGGGACAGTGTGGGCATGGAACTTTCATCCGGCTGACGCACCTCATCGCAACGGGTCTGCGGAAGCTGCAGTTAAGCTCATAAAAAGGGCTCTCACTAGCCTCGGAGGGACAACAAGCTCGCTCACCTGGGGTGAGCTCCAAACCCTCTTCTACCAGGCAGCTAACCTCACAAATGAAAGGCCGATTGACGCTAGGGCACAAGAACAAGAAGACTCTACAGAGTATTTGACCCCCAATACTCTGCTTCTCGGGAGGACCAGGCAAGGGGGAGATACAGGAGGAATTGACTTGTGCACCCATCCCTGGCGCCGTTTCAGATCCATCCAGATTGGTGTGGATATGTTCTGGAAGAAGTGGAGTGAACTGGCCGGACCTAATTTATTCATTCGGCCAAAGTGGCACCAGACCCAAAGAAATGTAGCGATAGGTGACATTGTTTGGATTGCTGATCAAAACGCACTGCGAGGGCAATTCCGGCTCGGACGGATCCAGGCTGTGTACCCTGACAAGAAAGGACTTGTGAGAGACGCAGACGTTAAGACGTGTGCAGGCCCCCCTGCCTCCCTTATAGTTGGGCAACTGAAGAGGAATACTCAGCAGTTGACGTCAGTCATCCTACGGCGAGACGTGAGGAGACTGGTAGTCCTCATCCCTGTGGAAGACCAGTGACTCCTAGACCTCGTCTCTTTGGCCACCAGTTCTCCAGGCGCTGCCTAAACACCCAAACCCCAATTATGAAGGCATTACCTCAGGATACCTCTTTCTCTCTTTTTTTTTTTTTTTTTTTTTCACTGGTTGGTATGCTTCTATGCTGCCTTCACCACCACTTGCACCACCATTCACGAAGAATGAAGAGTACATACCCCATATGACCAAACCTGGCAGAACACCACACATCTGTCAGGGGAGGTGTCTGAACAATGACAATGGTGTCCTATTCTTCATGAAAAAAAAAACAAACAAAAAAAAAAAACAAAGGATATATATGTGGTGTAATGTTTTGCCTGTGACCGCCTTAAATCACATGATCAGTCGGTCAAGTGGGAGGTGTTGCGTTCACTATGTCACGGGTGTTCGTAATGTAACGCAGGATAATAGGTGGGAGGTTTCACTTACCTGATTGAAGCATGGACCAGTCAAATCCCAAACAGGTGTGTTAAATCCAGTAATGAATGAGCGCGGGCTATAAGTGGGAGCGAGTATTCATTTTGGCATGTTGTCTCGTCAGGAGAGATGCGCCACCGGTAAGCTGCTGTTTTTATCCATTGAGTTTGTTGTCTGTTGCGTTACTGCTGTGCTGCCGTTATATGTGCGCGGTTTGTATAATTGATAACTGTTACTTTGGTCACGCTGATAAAACCTTGTGTGCGATCTGATGTTTAATATTGTCGGCTCGATAGTATCCGTGGCTATAAAAAGGCAAATGTTTGAAATTGGAGCGTTTCACTGTCACACAAGTTACTTCCTGTTTGCGGTGCTGGATGGGTAATGTAGTTGATCACTTTACATTTTGTAATGGATTACTATGCTCAGCGATGCCACTTAGAACTACACTCACTGTTTTTCACTTTGAGCCAACAGACTGAGAACGCTATTGGTTTAATGTGTAACATTGACATTGTATATTTGGTGTGTGTGAAGTTGTTGCATTTCTGTGTTAATATGCATGTGCTTAGTATTTAAACTAAATGGCTACACAAAGTATATTATGATATTTATAAGATTAAATACTGACTATATTGAAATTTATATTTTATTTATATTTGTATATATTATATTATGTAATCTATATTTATATTTAGATTTTATGGTTATCAGTATTGTTTACATTATAACCTCTCTATTTCTCCAGGTTTATAACCTGCTGCTGATATTTGTGGACTAATCAACTGTAATTAAAAATGAACCAAGAATAAATAAAATCCACTACGAGTTGTAACAACGTGTCCTCTCCTGACGCCCCGTTCGGTGGGGATATTCTTAAAGAACCGAACAGTTATAAACCGCGGCCCACTGCACTGGATTGAATGCAGCAAAAAAACAGCCACGGACTGCTTCATTAAGGAAGCTCAATCAACCCAGGATCAGCTGGCCTCTCACTTCTTTGACTGACCCCAAGTTTATCATTAATCAAACTGCCCGTTGATCAAGGATAAAGGAGCTCGTGTGCACATTGGCATTGACGTCTCTCCAGTCAACACAAAGGGAGTAACAATGGCAGACTTGGAAAAGCTTAAAAGTGTGCGATCAAGAGCACAGGCTTCATTCACCAAAAGGGCTCATACTCTCACCAAACCGGGACTCTTGGAACCGACTGAAGTTCTCAGTGAATGGAAGATTTTCAGGACAGACTTTTTTAAAGTCATAGATGCGGGACATGAGTATGCTGAAGCCCTGAGAGAGTCAACGGATGAGGAGGTCATAGAATCTGCAAACCAAATTGATGAAAAGACAGCGGAGTGTGAGAACAGGTTCCTCGAGGTAAAGAATGCCTCCCAGGAAACCTTTTGGACCAGCTATGCAGAGGAGGTGTTTTTTAAGCAGGTCAAAACAGCTGAGTCGGCCATCACTCAGGCAGAGGAAGAGGAAGTTAACCCTCGGAAGTCAGTCAAGGACCGTAGGCTAAGAAATAGAGGTCTTGAGAGAGAGGTCATTGAACTCAGAGAAATGCTAGTAGAGTGGAAGGAGTTGGTTCCTGGTTCGAGGGCATTAGATCTCAGGACACGCCACAAGACACTAAAGAAGAGGGTCCTGGCGTTGTCTGACAAACTGGAGGAGGACGAAGCAGACCAAGTGAAGGGTAGAGAAAGAAACCTGGAAGATGAAAGCAGCGCGGTTGGTGATCCGATACGAGATGCTCCTTTCATCTCTCTCCCTGACATATTTGCCGATCGCCAGCTGAAGCCCAAAACGTATGCGGGGGCATTGAACATGAACACACGGCCCCTCTCACAGCAGAGCAGCCCGGAAAGGACCAAAGGAAACTTTAATCTCAAGCCTCAAATCAGCCTTGAAAGAGCACGGCTACCGACTTTCTCTGGTGACATGAGGGACTATTACCGCTGGAAGACTGAGTGGGAGGACCTACAAGAATTGGGTAACCCACAAGGTGTGGAATGTATAAAAAAGTTCCACTTATTAAATAGTCTCCACGAAAAGGTCAAGAAGGATCTCGTCCTATCTAGCTGTGGATCCGCCGACGATATGTTCAGGCTGCTGGACAGCAAATATGGGAACAAAGCAAAAATAGTCCTAATGATCACCAGCGAAGTCCAGTCTCTTCCCCCTGTTAAAGGAAACAATCCAAGAAGAACCATTGAACTGATCCAGGCTGTTGAAAGAGCACTGTACAACCTCCAGATTCTTGGTGAAGAGGATGCCGTGAAGAACCGT
Source organism: Carassius gibelio (assembly GCF_023724105.1). Lineage (NCBI taxonomy): Eukaryota > Metazoa > Chordata > Actinopteri > Cypriniformes > Cyprinidae > Carassius > Carassius gibelio. Next base: position 42,919,444 of record NC_068417.1, read on the forward strand.
GTTGTTGCTCAATCTCTTGAAAGCAAGCTTCCCAGTTCACTCAAGAAGGAGTGGATTATGCACAAAACTGACCCAGCAAACAGGTTCTCTCCAAAGTATCATTTTGATTGCCTCCTAGGATTCTTGAAAAGGCAAGAGGAGATTCTTGAGGAATTGGATCAGTTGGAGCCAAGCCCTGTGGACAAAGGCCCTGTGGAAAAGGGTGCTGCAGACTACCCAGATAAGAGAGGGAGGAAGGCTTTTACTAAATCCACAGCAGGTCAGAAGGACGACTATCCCAGCTGTACTGTCTGTGAAGATGACTCCCATGCTGGCAAGCTATTTGCGTGCAAGATTTTCAGGGAGCAAGATCTCTTAAGAAAAAGGGCCCATGTGAAGAAGCTAGGGTTGTGCTCCAAGTGTTTGAGGCCCCACCCCAAGGATGGTAAAGGATGCACACCCAGATACCTCTGCCCAAAAGTAGACTGTCGGAAAGGAGGGGTGTCGGACCACAATTACCTTCTGTGTCCTAAGCTACCGACTCCAAAGAAGGACTACAGCAGTGAGGAGCAGAGTACCATAAAAATTGGAGGAAAGAAACTTGGCCTAACCAACAAACAAGAGGAGTTTCTGGCAGAACTTACTCCAGAACAAAGAGAGAAATACAAGAATGCATTCTCAAACAAAATATCATCAACTGTATGTGCCAAGACTGGAGATGCACTGCAAGAACATCCAGTGGTGATGATGCTGATGGAAGTGACGACAAACTCGGGTTGCCTTATTGGCTCCCTAATCGACCTCGCATCTGATACCAATTATATCACCAATGAAACTGCCGATCAACTTGGACTGTGCGGTGAGAACATCAGGCTTATAGTCCATGGAATCGGGGGAATGAAGAAGACTGTCCTGACCAAAAGATATTCCCTGCGGCTGAAGGTGAAGACATCCAAGGGAAAAGTGGCAGAGCATAGAATTCTCTGCTATGGCCTGGAAAACATCGCCGAAGTGACTCAATCAGTCACTGCCGAGCAACTGCAGAAGTTTTTCCCAAATGTACCCAGAGACGAACTGGTCCGTCCCACAAAGATTGACCTTCTTATCAGTCATCGGGAAGGTCGTCTTGTTCCCCAGCCAATCAGGATTGTGGAAGACCTCGTTCTCTGGGACGGTCCCCTAGGAAAGACCTTTGGTTGAACCCATCCCGATCTCATTGAGACAGTTGACATGGCCGTGTACTGCTCCGAGACTCACCTTGCGAGAACCATGAGATCAGCCTCGATGGCGTATAAAGAGACCATCATACCTCGGGAAGAGGAAGGAAATGCGCTTGTCCGGAGCACAGCAACAGCCAACAAAGACGTCTTCGAGTGGTTCAGGAGGGGCAGCATCGTAGCTGCGTGCAGTCCCCAATGTGGTGGCTGCAAGTGTGGTAGGTGCCCCCCTGGAGGAAAAGAAATGACCCTTAAGGAAGAGCGGGACCTGGAAAAGATAAAAGAATGCCTAACATACGTGCTGGCGGACAAACACAGCAACTCTCCCCACTGGGACGCAGCTTATCCCTGGAAGAAAGACCACACAGCACTGCCAAACAATCGGCAGGCAGTGGAGGCGACCTTCAGAAACACTGAGAAACGTCTGGAGAAAGATCCTGTGTGGAAGGCTGCATACAAAGAACAAATACATGAAATGGTTTCAAGAGGGGCTGCTGCAAAACTCACAAGGGAGGAAATTAACAACTGGGAAGGACCTAAATGGTACATCAGCCATCTGGTTGCACCAACCCTCACTCCTCCTCAACCCCTGTGAGAATTGTGTGGAATAGTAGCCAAGAGTTCTGAGGCATAAGTCTAAATGATCTCCTTCACAAGGGTCCTGATGTACTCAATTCCATCAGAGGTGTCCTTCTGAGGTTCAGGAGTGGACTCCATGCCACACTAGGCGATGTAAAAAAGATGTATAACTCAGTGTGGCTGAAAGATGATGAAGTTCACCTCCACCGCTTTCTCTGGAGAGACTTCCCTGAGGACAACATTGAGGAGTTTGCAGTCGTCAGAGTAAATATCGGCGATTAAACCAGCAGGATGTATTGCCCAAGTTGCAATGAAAGAGACAGCCAACCTTCCTCAGTTTGCTGATATGATTGAAGAACGGCGAGCTCTGACTGAGGACAGCTATGTGGATGACATCCTGACCTCACATGATGACCTCAAGACACTGGAGAGGATCACCAAAGGGGTGGAGGAGATTTTGAGAGCGGGAGGCTTCTTCCTGAAACCATGGGTTCTGTCACGCCAAAGTGGGAGGAGTGGAGCCCCTTCTGAAACAACTGTACCCACGACCCTCGTACTGCCCAACCAAATGCATGATGGGGAGAACAAAGCGCTTGGGGTCGGTTACGAACCTGAGACAGACAAGCTCCGGTTGCTAACTTCTATCAACTTCTCTAAGAAAAGGAAAATGAGGACAGGATTTAATCTGAGCATGGAGGATGTCAGGGAAGGAACACCAAATCCCCTTAACCGACGCATACTTCTTAGCCAGATTGCCGCATTATACGACCCGGTTGGTCTTGCCTCACCAGCCAAACAGAGGGGAGTGATGTTGGTACGAGAATCATTCCAGGAAGCTGGCAAGGACAACCTATTTAAAGACACATGGGATGCCCCTCTCTCACTGAAACTTAGAGAAGCCGCAATAACGCTCTTTGAAGAATTTGTGAGACTTGGCCAGGTAAGGTTTGAGAGAAGCCTCACGCCTCCTGGAGCCATAGGCCCACCGACAGGGATCACGTTCTCAGATGGAAGCGAATCCTCCTATGGAGCCGTACTCTACCTGCGGTGGGAGAACCAAGACAAGGTTGTAATGAAGTTGGTGGAATCCAAGGCTAAACTGACCCCTCTCGACCAAAAAGGAGATGTGATCAAAGCAGAACTCTGTGGCGCGGTCTTCGCTACCCGCCTAAAAAAGTATTTTGAGAAGCACTGCCACATTAAAGTTAAGCAATGGATTCACTTTGTGGACAGCCAAACAATCCTGGCAGCCATCCAAAAGGACAGCTACGGCTTCCAGACCTTTTTCGCAAATCGAATCGGTGAGATTCAGAAAGCCGGACATGTGGAAGATTGGAGGTGGATTTAAGGCAGACGAAACATTGCTGACATTCTTAACAGAGGTGCAACTCCGGAGGAACTTGATGAAGGGTCAGAATGGCAGCAAGGCCCTGAGGTCCTGAAATGGCCTAAGACCGACTGGCCTATGAAGATGGCCAGTGAGATTACACCCTCTGCTGCTGAAGATGTGGGAAAACTTCAGCGGAAAGCCTTCTCAGCTGTGATTACCAGGGCCCAGTCAAAAGAAAGAACTGACCTTAACGGGCCTGACATCAATGCGGACCTCAGACATGGAGTCAACGGTAGATCAACATCACCAGCTGTCTCGGGTGCAACATCAGTGGCAGACAGACAGAGAAGGCCCTGGGCGATTGGTTTGGTACGCCTTGTGAAACCTCAACGCTTCAGTTCTCTGTCTAAGCTGTGTGGTTCCATAGCCTGGACTCGAAGGCCTGCAGAAACCTGGCTGAGAAAATGCCAGGCACCTGACTCATCAAAGTGGGAGGCAAACTGCTCTGTCTTGTCAACTGAGGAGAGAGCGCAAGCTTTCCAAGACCTGGTCCTCGCAGCCCAAGATGGCAGTCAGTTCCTGGACTCAACACTGAACCGCTTGGTGGTCCACAAAGACGAGAGCACAGGAATCCTTCTCTGTGGAGGACGAATACAGTCCTGGAAAGAAGATGGAACAGCTGTTCCTTTAATTCCATTTCGTTCATGGCTCGCAACACTACTGTCAAGAGAAGCTCATGACGAGAACCATGAAGGTGTTGCTGCCACGCTTCTGCGCACCAGGAGGAAGGCATGGATTGTGCAAGGTCGGAGGATAGTAAAGAAAGTTGCAAACAACTGTATTACATGTCGCAAACTGAAAGGGAAGATGTGCCAGCAGATGATGAGTGATCTGCCGCCAGAATGCTCACAGCGTGCTAACCCATTTGAGTATACCACACTAGACCTCTTTGGCCCCTTTGAAATCAAGGATGCTGTCAAGAAAAGAACAGGAAAAAAAGTTTGGGGCATAGTATTCTGTTGCATGGCATCAAGGGCAGTCCATGTGGACCTCGTTGACGACCAATCATCTGAAAGCTTTCTCCAAACTTACTCCCGCTTTGTAGCATTGAGAGGCAATCCCAGAAAATTGTGGTCAGATAGAGGAACCAATTTCATTGGAGCTAAACCTGCCCTACAAGATTTGCATAGGTACTTAGCTACCTTACGGGAAGCATCCATAGAGGACAAAGCCGCCAAGAATGGGACAGTGTGGGCATGGAACTTTCATCCGGCTGACGCACCTCATCGCAACGGGTCTGCGGAAGCTGCAGTTAAGCTCATAAAAAGGGCTCTCACTAGCCTCGGAGGGACAACAAGCTCGCTCACCTGGGGTGAGCTCCAAACCCTCTTCTACCAGGCAGCTAACCTCACAAATGAAAGGCCGATTGACGCTAGGGCACAAGAACAAGAAGACTCTACAGAGTATTTGACCCCCAATACTCTGCTTCTCGGGAGGACCAGGCAAGGGGGAGATACAGGAGGAATTGACTTGTGCACCCATCCCTGGCGCCGTTTCAGATCCATCCAGATTGGTGTGGATATGTTCTGGAAGAAGTGGAGTGAACTGGCCGGACCTAATTTATTCATTCGGCCAAAGTGGCACCAGACCCAAAGAAATGTAGCGATAGGTGACATTGTTTGGATTGCTGATCAAAACGCACTGCGAGGGCAATTCCGGCTCGGACGGATCCAGGCTGTGTACCCTGACAAGAAAGGACTTGTGAGAGACGCAGACGTTAAGACGTGTGCAGGCCCCCCTGCCTCCCTTATAGTTGGGCAACTGAAGAGGAATACTCAGCAGTTGACGTCAGTCATCCTACGGCGAGACGTGAGGAGACTGGTAGTCCTCATCCCTGTGGAAGACCAGTGACTCCTAGACCTCGTCTCTTTGGCCACCAGTTCTCCAGGCGCTGCCTAAACACCCAAACCCCAATTATGAAGGCATTACCTCAGGATACCTCTTTCTCTCTTTTTTTTTTTTTTTTTTTTTCACTGGTTGGTATGCTTCTATGCTGCCTTCACCACCACTTGCACCACCATTCACGAAGAATGAAGAGTACATACCCCATATGACCAAACCTGGCAGAACACCACACATCTGTCAGGGGAGGTGTCTGAACAATGACAATGGTGTCCTATTCTTCATGAAGAAAAAAAACAAACAAAAAAAAAAAACAAAGGATATATATGTGGTGTAATGTTTTGCCTGTGACCGCCTTAAATCACATGATCAGTCGGTCAAGTGGGAGGTGTTGCGTTCACTATGTCACGGGTGTTCGTAATGTAACGCAGGATAATAGGTGGGAGGTTTCACTTACCTGATTGAAGCATGGACCAGTCAAATCCCAAACAGGTGTGTTAAATCCAGTAATGAATGAGCGCGGGCTATAAGTGGGAGCGAGTATTCATTTTGGCATGTTGTCTCGTCAGGAGAGATGCGCCACCGGTAAGCTGCTGTTTTTATCCATTGAGTTTGTTGTCTGTTGCGTTACTGCTGTGCTGCCGTTATATGTGCGCGGTTTGTATAATTGATAACTGTTACTTTGGTCACGCTGATAAAACCTTGTGTGCGATCTGATGTTTAATATTGTCGGCTCGATAGTATCCGTGGCTATAAAAAGGCAAATGTTTGAAATTGGAGCGTTTCACTGTCACACAAGTTACTTCCTGTTTGCGGTGCTGGATGGGTAATGTAGTTGATCACTTTACATTTTGTAATGGATTACTATGCTCAGCGATGCTACTTAGAACTACACTCACTGTTTTTCACTTTGAGCCAACAGACTGAGAACGCTATTGGTTTAATGTGTAACATTGACATTGTATATTTGGTGTGTGTGAAGTTGTTGCATTTCTGTGTTAATATGCATGTGCTTAGTATTTAAACTAAATGGCTACACAAAGTATATTATGATATTTATAAGATTAAATACTGACTATATTGAAATTTATATTTTATTTATATTTGTATATATTATATTATGTAATCTATATTTATATTTAGATTTTATGGTTATCAGTATTGTTTACATTATAACCTCTCTATTTCTCCAGGTTTATAACCTGCTGCTGATATTTGTGGACTAATCAACTGTAATTAAAAATGAACCAAGAATAAATAAAATCCACTACGAGTTGTAACAACGTGTCCTCTCCTGACGCCCCGTTCGGTGGGGATATTCTTAAAGAACCGAACAGTTATAAACCGCGGCCCACTGCACTGGATTGAATGCAGCAAAAAAACAGCCACGGACTGCTTCATTAAGGAAGCTCAATCAACCCAGGATCAGCTGGCCTCTCACTTCTTTGACTGACCCCAAGTTTATCATTAATCAAACTGCCCGTTGATCAAGGATAAAGGAGCTCGTGTGCACATTGGCATTGACGTCTCTCCAGTCAACACAAAGGGAGTAACAATGGCAGACTTGGAAAAGCTTAAAAGTGTGCGATCAAGAGCACAGGCTTCATTCACCAAAAGGGCTCATACTCTCACCAAACCGGGACTCTTGGAACCGACTGAAGTTCTCAGTGAATGGAAGATTTTCAGGACAGACTTTTTTAAAGTCATAGATGCGGGACATGAGTATGCTGAAGCCCTGAGAGAGTCAACGGATGAGGAGGTCATAGAATCTGCAAACCAAATTGATGAAAAGACAGCGGAGTGTGAGAACAGGTTCCTCGAGGTAAAGAATGCCTCCCAGGAAACCTTTTGGACCAGCTATGCAGAGGAGGTGTTTTTTAAGCAGGTCAAAACAGCTGAGTCGGCCATCACTCAGGCAGAGGAAGAGGAAGTTAACCCTCGGAAGTCAGTCAAGGACCGTAGGCTAAGAAATAGAGGTCTTGAGAGAGAGGTCATTGAACTCAGAGAAATGCTAGTAGAGTGGAAGGAGTTGGTTCCTGGTTCGAGGGCATTAGATCTCAGGACACGCCACAAGACACTAAAGAAGAGGGTCCTGGCGTTGTCTGACAAACTGGAGGAGGACGAAGCAGACCAAGTGAAGGGTAGAGAAAGAAACCTGGAAGATGAAAGCAGCGCGGTTGGTGATCCGATACGAGATGCTCCTTTCATCTCTCTCCCTGACATATTTGCCGATCGCCAGCTGAAGCCCAAAACGTATGCGGGGGCATTGAACATGAACACACGGCCCCTCTCACAGCAGAGCAGCCCGGAAAGGACCAAAGGAAACTTTAATCTCAAGCCTCAAATCAGCCTTGAAAGAGCACGGCTACCGACTTTCTCTGGTGACATGAGGGACTATTACCGCTGGAAGACTGAGTGGGAGGATCTACAAGAATTGGGTAACCCACAAGGTGTGGAATGTATAAAAAAGTTCCACTTATTAAATAGTCTCCACGAAAAGGTCAAGAAGGATCTCGTCCTATCTAGCTGTGGATCCGCCGACGATATGTTCAGGCTGCTGGACAGCAAATACGGGAACAAAGCAAAAATATTCCTAATGATCACCAGCGAAGTCCAGTCTCTTCCCCCTGTTAAAGGAAACAATCCAAGAAGAACCATTGAACTGATCCAGGCTGTTGAAAGAGCACTGTACAACCTCCAGATTCTTGGTGAAGAGGATGCCGTGAAGAACCGTGTTGTTGCTCAATCTCTTGAAAGCATGCTTCCCAGTTCACTCAAGAAGGAGTGGATTATGCACAAAACTGACCCAGCAAACAGGTTCTCTCCAAAGTATCATTTTGATTGCCTCCTAGGATTCTTGAAAAGGCAAGAGGAGATTCTTGAGGAATTGGATCAGTTGGAGCCAAGCCCTGTGGACAAAGGCCCTGTGGAAAAGGGTGCTGCAGACTACCCAGATAAGAGAGGGAGGAAGGCTTTTACTAAATCCACAGCAGGTCAGAAGGACGACTATCCCAGCTGTACTGTCTGTGAAGATGACTCCCATGCTGGCAAGCTATTTGCGTGCAAGATTTTCAGGGAGCAAGATCTCTTAAGAAAAAGGGCCCATGTGAAGAAGCTAGGGTTGTGCTCCAAGTGTTTGAGGCCCCACCCCAAGGATGGTAAAGGATGCACACCCAGATACCTCTGCCCAAAAGTAGACTGTCGGAAAGGAGGGGTGTCGGACCACAATTACCTTCTGTGTCCTAAGCTACCGACTCCAAAGAAGGACTACAGCAGTGAGGAGCAGAGTACCATAAAAATTGGAGGAAAGAAACTTGGCCTAACCAACAAACAAGAGGAGTTTCTGGCAGAACTTACTCCAGAACAAAGAGAGAAATACAAGAATGCATTCTCAAACAAAATATCATCAACTGTATGTGCCAAGACTGGAGATGCACTGCAAGAACATCCAGTGGTGATGATGCTGATGGAAGTGACGACAAACTCGGGTTGCCTTATTGGCTCCCTAATCGACCTCGCATCTGATACCAATTATATCACCAATGAAACTGCCGATCAACTTGGACTGTGCGGTGAGAACATCAGGCTTATAGTCCATGGAATCGGGGGAATGAAGAAGACTGTCCTGACCAAAAGATATTCCCTGCGGCTGAAGGTGAAGACATCCAAGGGAAAAGTGGCAGAGCATAGAATTCTCTGCTATGGCCTGGAAAACATCGCCGAAGTGACTCAATCAGTCACTGCCGAGCAACTGCAGAAGTTTTTCCCAAATGTACCCAGAGACGAACTGGTCCGTCCCACAAAGATTGACCTTCTTATCAGTCATCGGGAAGGTCGTCTTGTTCCCCAGCCAATCAGGATTGTGGAAGACCTCGTTCTCTGGGACGGTCCCCTAGGAAAGACCGTTGGGGGAACCCATCCCGATCTCATTGAGACAGTTGACATGGCCGTGTACTGCTCCGAGACTCACCTTGCGAGAACCATGAGATCAGCCTCGATGGCGTATAAAGAGACCATCATACCTCGGGAAGAGGAAGGAAATGCGCTTGTCCGGAGCACAGCAACAGCCAACAAAGACGTCTTCGAGTGGTTCAGGAGGGGCAGCATCGTAGCTGCGTGCAGTCCCCAATGTGGTGGCTGCAAGTGTGGTAGGTGCCCCCCTGGAGGAAAAGAAATGACCCTTAAGGAAGAGCGGGACCTGGAAAAGATAAAAGAATGCCTAACATACGTGCTGGCGGACAAACACAGCAACTCTCCCCACTGGGACGCAGCTTATCCCTGGAAGAAAGACCTCACAGCACTGCCAAACAATCGGCAGGCAGTGGAGGCGACCTTCAGAAACACTGAGAAACGTCTGGAGAAAGATCCTGTGTGGAAGGCTGCATACAAAGAACAAATACATGAAATGGTTTCAAGAGGGGCTGCTGCAAAACTCACAAGGGAGGAAATTAACAACTGGGAAGGACCTAAATGGTACATCAGCCATCTGGTTGCACCGAACCCTCACTCCTCCTCAACCCCCTGTGAGAATTGTGTGGAATAGTAGCCAAGAGTTCCGAGGCATAAGTCTAAATGATCTCCTTCACAAGGGTCCTGATGTACTCAATTCCATCAGAGGTGTCCTTCTGAGGTTCAGGAGTGGACTCCATGCCACACTAGGCGATGTAAAAAAGATGTATAACTCAGTGTGGCTGAAAGATGATGAAGTTCACCTCCACCGCTTTCTCTGGAGAGACTACCCTGAGGACAACATTGAGGAGTTTGCAGTCGTCAGAGTAAATATCGGCGATAAACCAGCAGGATGTATTGCCCAAGTTGCAATGAAAGAGACAGCCAACCTTCCTCAGTTTGCTGATATGATTGAAGAACGGCGAGCTCTGACTGAGGACAGCTATGTGGATGACATCCTGACCTGACATGATGACCTCAAGACACTGGAGAGGATCACCAAAGGGGTGGAGGAGATTTTGAGAGCGGGAGGCTTCTTCCTGAAACCATGGGTTCTGTCACGCCAAAGTGGGAGGAGTGGAGCCCCTTCTGAAACAACTGTACCCACGACCCTCGTACTGCCCAACCAAATGCATGATGGGGAGAACAAAGCGCTTGGGGTCGGTTACGAACCTGAGACAGACAAGCTCCGGTTGCTAACTTCTATCAACTTCTCTAAGAAAAGAGGGAAAATGAGGACAGGATTTAATCTGAGCATGGAGGATGTCAGGGAAGGAACACCAAATCCCCTTAACCGACGCATACTTCTTAGCCAGATTGCCGCATTATACGACCCGGTTGGTCTTGCCTCACCAGCCAAACAGAGGGGAGTGATGTCGGTACGAGAATCATTCCAGGAAGCTGGCAAGGACAACCTATTTAAAGACACATGGGATGCCCCTCTCTCACTGAAACTTAGAGAAGCCGCAATAACGCTCTTTGAAGAATTTGTGAGACTTGGCCAGGAAAGGTTTGAGAGAAGCCTCACGCCTCCTGGAGCCATAGGCCCACCGACAGGGATCACGTTCTCAGATGGAAGCGAATCCTCCTATGGAGCCGTACTCTACCTGCGGTGGGAGAACCAAGACAAGGTTGTAATGAAGTTGGTGGAATTCAAGGCTAAACTGACCCCTCTCGACCAAAAAGGAGATGTGATCAAAGCAGAACTCTGTGGCGCGGTCTTCGCTACCCGCCTAAAAAAGTATTTTGAGAAGCACTGCCACATTAAAGTTAAGCAATGGATTCACTTTGTGGACAGCCAAACAATCCTGGCAGCCATCCAAAAGGACAGCTACGGCTTCCAGACCTTTTTCGCAAATCGAATCGGTGAGATTCAGAAAGCCGGACATGTGGAAGATTGGAGGTGGATTGAAGGCAGACGAAACATTGCTGACATTCTTACCAGAGGTGCAACTCCGCAGGAACTTGATGAAGGGTCAGAATGGCAGCAAGGCCCTGAGTTCCTGAAATGGCCTAAGACCGACTGGCCTATGAAGATGGCCAGTGAGATTACACCCTCTGCTGCTGAAGATGTGGGAAAACTTCAGCGGAAAGCCTTCTCAGCTGTGATTACCAGGGCCCAGTCAAAAGAAAGAACTGACCTTAACGGGCCTGACATCAATGCGGACCTCAGACATGGAGTCAACGGTAGATCAACATCACCAGCTGTCTCGGGTGCAACATCAGTGGCAGACAGACAGAGAAGGCCCTGGGCGATTGGTTTGGTACGCCTTTTGAAACCTCAACGCTTCAGTTCTCTGTCTAAGCTGTGTGGTTCCATAGCCTGGACTCGAAGGCCTGCAGAAACCTGGCTGAGAAAATGCCAGGCACCTGACTCATCAAAGTGGGAGGCAAACTGCTCTGTCTTGTCAACTGAGGAGAGAGCGCAAGCTTTCCAAGACCTGGTCCTCGCAGCCCAAGATGGCAGTCAGTTCCTGGACTCAACACTGAACCGCTTGGTGGTCCACAAAGACGAGAGCACAGGAATCCTTCTCTGTGGAGGACGAATACAGTCCTGGAAAGAAGATGGAACAGCTGTTCCTTTAATTCCATTTCGTTCATGGCTCGCAACACTACTGTCAAGAGAAGCTCATGACGAGAACCATGAAGGTGTTGCTGCCACGCTTCTGCGCACCAGGAGGAAGGCATGGATTGTGCAAGGTCGGAGGATAGTAAAGAAAGTTGCAAACAACTGTATTACATGTCGCAAACTGAAAGGGAAGATGTGCCAGCAGATGATGAGTGATCTGCCGCCAGAACGCTCACAGCGTGCTAACCCATTTGAGTATACCACACTAGACCTCTTTGGCCCCTTTGAAATCAAGGATGCTGTCAAGAAAAGAACAGGAAAAAAAGTTTGGGGCATAGTATTCTGTTGCATGGCATCAAGGGCAGTCCATGTGGACCTCGTTGACGACCAATCATCTGAAAGCTTTCTCCAAACTTACTCCCGCTTTGTAGCATTGAGAGGCAATCCCAGAAAATTGTGGTCAGATAGAGGAACCAATTTCATTGGAGCTAAACCTGCCCTACAAGATTTGCATAGGTACTTAGCTACCTTACGGGAAGCATCCATAGAGGACAAAGCCGCCAAGAATGGGACAGTGTGGGCATGGAACTTTCATCTGGCTGACGCACCTCATCGCAACGGGTCTGCGGAAGCTGCAGTTAAGCTCATAAAAAGGGCTCTCACTAGCCTCGGAGGGACAACAAGCTCGCTCACCTGGGGTGAGCTCCAAACCCTCTTCTACCAGGCAGCTAACCTCACAAATGAAAGGCCGATTGACGCTAGGGCACAAGAACAAGAAGACTCTACAGAGTATTTGACCCCCAATACTCTGCTTCTCGGGAGGACCAGGCAAGGGGGAGATACAGGAGGAATTGACTTGTGCACCCATCCCTGGCGCCGTTTCAGATCCATCCAGATTGGTGTGGATATGTTCTGGAAGAAGTGGAGTGAACTGGCCGGACCTAATTTATTCATTCGGCCAAAGTGGCACCAGACCCAAAGAAATGTAGCGATAGGTGACATTGTTTGGATTGCTGATCAAAACGCACTGCGAGGGCAATTCCGGCTCGGACGGATCCAGGCTGTGTACCCTGACAAGAAAGGACTTGTGAGAGACGCAGACGTTAAGACGTGTGCAGGCCCCCCTGCCTCCCTTATAGTTGGGCAACTGAAGAGGAATACTCAGCAGTTGACGTCAGTCATCCTACGGCGAGACGTGAGGAGACTGGTAGTCCTCATCCCTGTGGAAGACCAGTGACTCCTAGACCTCGTCTCTTTGGCCACCAGTTCTCCAGGCGCTGCCTAAACACCCAAACCCCAATTATGAAGGCATTACCTCAGGATACCTCTTTCTCTCTTTTTTTTTTTTTTTTTTTTTCACTGGTTGGTATGCTTCTATGCTGCCTTCACCACCACTTGCACCACCATTCACGAAGAATGAAGAGTACATACCCCATATGACCAAACCTGGCAGAACACCACACATCTGTCAGGGGAGGTGTCTGAACAATGACAATGGTGTCCTATTCTTCATGAAGAAAAAAAACAAAAAAACAAAAAAAACAAAGGATATATATGTGGTGTAATGTTTTGCCTGTGACCGCCTTAAATCACATGATCAGTCGGTCAAGTGGGAGGTGTTGCGTTCACTATGTCACGGGTGTTCGTAATGTAACGCAGGATAATAGGTGGGAGGTTTCACTTACCTGATTGAAGCATGGACCAGTCAAATCCCAAACAGGTGTGTTAAATCCAGTAATGAATGAGCGCGGGCTATAAGTGGGAGCGAGTATTCATTTTGGCATGTTGTCTCGTCAGGAGAGATGCGCCACCGGTAAGCTGCTGTTTTTATCCATTGAGTTTGTTGTCTGTTGCGTTACTGCTGTGCTGCCGTTATATGTGCGCGGTTTGTATAATTGATAACTGTTACTTTGGTCACGCTGATAAAACCTTGTGTGCGATCTGATGTTTAATATTGTCGGCTCGATAGTATCCGTGGCTATAAAAAGGCAAATGTTTGAAATTGGAGCGTTTCACTGTCACACAAGTTACTTCCTGTTTGCGGTGCTGGATGGGTAATGTAGTTGATCACTTTACATTTTGTAATGGATTACTATGCTCAGCGATGCCACTTAGAACTACACTCACTGTTTTTCACTTTGAGCCAACAGACTGAGAACGCTATTGGTTTAATGTGTAACATTGACATTGTATATTTGGTGTGTGTGAAGTTGTTGCATTTCTGTGTTAATATGCATGTGCTTAGTATTTAAACTAAATGGCTACACAAAGTATATTATGATATTTATAAGATTAAATACTGACTATATTGAAATTTATATTTTATTTATATTTGTATATATTATATTATGTAATCTATATTTATATTTAGATTTTATGGTTATCAGTATTGTTTACATTATAACCTCTCTATTTCTCCAGGTTTATAACCTGCTGCTGATATTTGTGGACTAATCAACTGTAATTAAAAATGAACCAAGAATAAATAAAATCCACTACGAGTTGTAACAACGTGTCCTCTCCTGACGCCCCGTTCGGTGGGGATATTCTTAAAGAACCGAACAGTTATAAACCGCGGCCCACTGCACTGGATTGAATGCAGCAAAAAAACAGCCACGGACTGCTTCATTAAGGAAGCTCAATCAACCCAGGATCAGCTGGCCTCTCACTTCTTTGACTGACCCCAAGTTTATCATTAATCAAACTGCCCGTTGATCAAGGATAAAGGAGCTCGTGTGCACATTGGCATTGACGTCTCTCCAGTCAACACAAAGGGAGTAACAATGGCAGACTTGGAAAAGCTTAAAAGTGTGCGATCAAGAGCACAGGCTTCATTCACCAAAAGGGCTCATACTCTCACCAAACCGGGACTCTTGGAACCGACTGAAGTTCTCAGTGAATGGAAGATTTTCAGGACAGACTTTTTTAAAGTCATAGATGCGGGACATGAGTATGCTGAAGCCCTGAGAGAGTCAACGGATGAGGAGGTCATAGAATCTGCAAACCAAATTGATGAAAAGACAGCGGAGTGTGAGAACAGGTTCCTCGAGGTAAAGAATGCCTCCCAGGAAACCTTTTGGACCAGCTATGCAGAGGAGGTGTTTTTTAAGCAGGTCAAAACAGCTGAGTCGGCCATCACTCAGGCAGAGGAAGAGGAAGTTAACCCTCGGAAGTCAGTCAAGGACCGTAGGCTAAGAAATAGAGGTCTTGAGAGAGAGGTCATTGAACTCAGAGAAATGCTAGTAGAGTGGAAGGAGTTGGTTCCTGGTTCGAGGGCATTAGATCTCAGGACACGCCACAAGACACTAAAGAAGAGGGTCCTGGCGTTGTCTGACAAACTGGAGGAGGACGAAGCAGACCAAGTGAAGGGTAGAGAAAGAAACCTGGAAGATGAAAGCAGCGCGGTTGGTGATCCGATACGAGATGCTCCTTTCATCTCTCTCCCTGACATATTTGCCGATCGCCAGCTGAAGCCCAAAACGTATGCGGGGGCATTGAACATGAACACACGGCCCCTCTCACAGCAGAGCAGCCCGGAAAGGACCAAAGGAAACTTTAATCTCAAGCCTCAAATCAGCCTTGAAAGAGCACGGCTACCGACTTTCTCTGGTGACATGAGGGACTATTACCGCTGGAAGACTGAGTGGGAGGACCTACAAGAATTGGGTAACCCACAAGGTGTGGAATGTATAAAAAAGTTCCACTTATTAAATAGTCTCCACGAAAAGGTCAAGAAGGATCTCGTCCTATCTAGCTGTGGATCCGCCGACGATATGTTCAGGCTGCTGGACAGCAAATATGGGAACAAAGCAAAAATAGTCCTAATGATCACCAGCGAAGTCCAGTCTCTTCCCCCTGTTAAACAATCCAAGAAGAACCATTGAACTGATCCAGGCTGTTGAAAGAGCACTGTACAACCTCCAGATTCTTGGTGAAGAGGATGCCGTGAAGAACCGTGTTGTTGCTCAATCTCTTGAAAGCAAGCTTCCCAGTTCACTCAAGAAGGAGTGGATTATGCACAAAACTGACCCAGCAAACAGGTTCTCTCCAAAGTATCATTTTGATTGCCTCCTAGGATTCTTGAAAAGGCAAGAGGAGATTCTTGAGGAATTGGATCAGTTGGAGCCAAGCCCTGTGGACAAAGGCCCTGTGGAAAAGGGTGCTGCAGACTACCCAGATAAGAGAGGGAGGAAGGCTTTTACTAAATCCACAGCAGGTCAGAAGGACGACTATCCCAGCTGTACTGTCTGTGAAGATGACTCCCATGCTGGCAAGCTATTTGCGTGCAAGATTTTCAGGGAGCAAGATCTCTTAAGAAAAAGGGCCCATGTGAAGAAGCTAGGGTTGTGCTCCAAGTGTTTGAGGCCCCACCCCAAGGATGGTAAAGGATGCACACCCAGATACCTCTGCCCAAAAGTAGACTGTCGGAAAGGAGGGGTGTCGGACCACAATTACCTTCTGTGTCCTAAGCTACCGACTCCAAAGAAGGACTACAGCAGTGAGGAGCAGAGTACCATAAAAATTGGAGGAAAGAAACTTGGCCTAACCAACAAACAAGAGGAGTTTCTGGCAGAACTTACTCCAGAACAAAGAGAGAAATACAAGAATGCATTCTCAAACAAAATATCATCAACTGTATGTGCCAAGACTGGAGATGCACTGCAAGAACATCCAGTGGTGATGATGCTGATGGAAGTGACGACAAACTCGGGTTGCCTTATTGGCTCCCTAATCGACCTCGCATCTGATACCAATTATATCACCAATGAAACTGCCGATCAACTTGGACTGTGCGGTGAGAACATCAGGCTTATAGTCCATGGAATCGGGGGAATGAAGAAGACTGTCCTGACCAAAAGATATTCCCTGCGGCTGAAGGTGAAGACATCCAAGGGAAAAGTGGCAGAGCATAGAATTCTCTGCTATGGCCTGGAAAACATCGCCGAAGTGACTCAATCAGTCACTGCCGAGCAACTGCAGAAGTTTTTCCCAAATGTACCCAGAGACGAACTGGTCCGTCCCACAAAGATTGACCTTCTTATCAGTCATCGGGAAGGTCGTCTTGTTCCCCAGCCAATCAGGATTGTGGAAGACCTCGTTCTCTGGGACGGTCCCCTAGGAAAGACCTTTGGTTGAACCCATCCCGATCTCATTGAGACAGTTGACATGGCCGTGTACTGCTCCGAGACTCACCTTGCGAGAACCATGAGATCAGCCTCGATGGCGTATAAAGAGACCATCATACCTCGGGAAGAGGAAGGAAATGCGCTTGTCCGGAGCACAGCAACAGCCAACAAAGACGTCTTCGAGTGGTTCAGGAGGGGCAGCATCGTAGCTGCGTGCAGTCCCCAATGTGGTGGCTGCAAGTGTGGTAGGTGCCCCCCTGGAGGAAAAGAAATGACCCTTAAGGAAGAGCGGGACCTGGAAAAGATAAAAGAATGCCTAACATACGTGCTGGCGGACAAACACAGCAACTCTCCCCACTGGGACGCAGCTTATCCCTGGAAGAAAGACCACACAGCACTGCCAAACAATCGGCAGGCAGTGGAGGCGACCTTCAGAAACACTGAGAAACGTCTGGAGAAAGATCCTGTGTGGAAGGCTGCATACAAAGAACAAATACATGAAATGGTTTCAAGAGGGGCTGCTGCAAAACTCACAAGGGAGGAAATTAACAACTGGGAAGGACCTAAATGGTACATCAGCCATCTGGTTGCACCAACCCTCACTCCTCCTCAACCCCTGTGAGAATTGTGTGGAATAGTAGCCAAGAGTTCTGAGGCATAAGTCTAAATGATCTCCTTCACAAGGGTCCTGATGTACTCAATTCCATCAGAGGTGTCCTTCTGAGGTTCAGGAGTGGACTCCATGCCACACTAGGCGATGTAAAAAAGATGTATAACTCAGTGTGGCTGAAAGATGATGAAGTTCACCTCCACCGCTTTCTCTGGAGAGACTTCCCTGAGGACAACATTGAGGAGTTTGCAGTCGTCAGAGTAAATATCGGCGATTAAACCAGCAGGATGTATTGCCCAAGTTGCAATGAAAGAGACAGCCAACCTTCCTCAGTTTGCTGATATGATTGAAGAACGGCGAGCTCTGACTGAGGACAGCTATGTGGATGACATCCTGACCTCACATGATGACCTCAAGACACTGGAGAGGATCACCAAAGGGGTGGAGGAGATTTTGAGAGCGGGAGGCTTCTTCCTGAAACCATGGGTTCTGTCACGCCAAAGTGGGAGGAGTGGAGCCCCTTCTGAAACAACTGTACCCACGACCCTCGTACTGCCCAACCAAATGCATGATGGGGAGAACAAAGCGCTTGGGGTCGGTTACGAACCTGAGACAGACAAGCTCCGGTTGCTAACTTCTATCAACTTCTCTAAGAAAAGGAAAATGAGGACAGGATTTAATCTGAGCATGGAGGATGTCAGGGAAGGAACACCAAATCCCCTTAACCGACGCATACTTCTTAGCCAGATTGCCGCATTATACGACCCGGTTGGTCTTGCCTCACCAGCCAAACAGAGGGGAGTGATGTTGGTACGAGAATCATTCCAGGAAGCTGGCAAGGACAACCTATTTAAAGACACATGGGATGCCCCTCTCTCACTGAAACTTAGAGAAGCCGCAATAACGCTCTTTGAAGAATTTGTGAGACTTGGCCAGGTAAGGTTTGAGAGAAGCCTCACGCCTCCTGGAGCCATAGGCCCACCGACAGGGATCACGTTCTCAGATGGAAGCGAATCCTCCTATGGAGCCGTACTCTACCTGCGGTGGGAGAACCAAGACAAGGTTGTAATGAAGTTGGTGGAATCCAAGGCTAAACTGACCCCTCTCGACCAAAAAGGAGATGTGATCAAAGCAGAACTCTGTGGCGCGGTCTTCGCTACCCGCCTAAAAAAGTATTTTGAGAAGCACTGCCACATTAAAGTTAAGCAATGGATTCACTTTGTGGACAGCCAAACAATCCTGGCAGCCATCCAAAAGGACAGCTACGGCTTCCAGACCTTTTTCGCAAATCGAATCGGTGAGATTCAGAAAGCCGGACATGTGGAAGATTGGAGGTGGATTTAAGGCAGACGAAACATTGCTGACATTCTTAACAGAGGTGCAACTCCGGAGGAACTTGATGAAGGGTCAGAATGGCAGCAAGGCCCTGAGGTCCTGAAATGGCCTAAGACCGACTGGCCTATGAAGATGGCCAGTGAGATTACACCCTCTGCTGCTGAAGATGTGGGAAAACTTCAGCGGAAAGCCTTCTCAGCTGTGATTACCAGGGCCCAGTCAAAAGAAAGAACTGACCTTAACGGGCCTGACATCAATGCGGACCTCAGACATGGAGTCAACGGTAGATCAACATCACCAGCTGTCTCGGGTGCAACATCAGTGGCAGACAGACAGAGAAGGCCCTGGGCGATTGGTTTGGTACGCCTTGTGAAACCTCAACGCTTCAGTTCTCTGTCTAAGCTGTGTGGTTCCATAGCCTGGACTCGAAGGCCTGCAGAAACCTGGCTGAGAAAATGCCAGGCACCTGACTCATCAAAGTGGGAGGCAAACTGCTCTGTCTTGTCAACTGAGGAGAGAGCGCAAGCTTTCCAAGACCTGGTCCTCGCAGCCCAAGATGGCAGTCAGTTCCTGGACTCAACACTGAACCGCTTGGTGGTCCACAAAGACGAGAGCACAGGAATCCTTCTCTGTGGAGGACGAATACAGTCCTGGAAAGAAGATGGAACAGCTGTTCCTTTAATTCCATTTCGTTCATGGCTCGCAACACTACTGTCAAGAGAAGCTCATGACGAGAACCATGAAGGTGTTGCTGCCACGCTTCTGCGCACCAGGAGGAAGGCATGGATTGTGCAAGGTCGGAGGATAGTAAAGAAAGTTGCAAACAACTGTATTACATGTCGCAAACTGAAAGGGAAGATGTGCCAGCAGATGATGAGTGATCTGCCGCCAGAATGCTCACAGCGTGCTAACCCATTTGAGTATACCACACTAGACCTCTTTGGCCCCTTTGAAATCAAGGATGCTGTCAAGAAAAGAACAGGAAAAAAAGTTTGGGGCATAGTATTCTGTTGCATGGCATCAAGGGCAGTCCATGTGGACCTCGTTGACGACCAATCATCTGAAAGCTTTCTCCAAACTTACTCCCGCTTTGTAGCATTGAGAGGCAATCCCAGAAAATTGTGGTCAGATAGAGGAACCAATTTCATTGGAGCTAAACCTGCCCTACAAGATTTGCATAGGTACTTAGCTACCTTACGGGAAGCATCCATAGAGGACAAAGCCGCCAAGAATGGGACAGTGTGGGCATGGAACTTTCATCCGGCTGACGCACCTCATCGCAACGGGTCTGCGGAAGCTGCAGTTAAGCTCATAAAAAGGGCTCTCACTAGCCTCGGAGGGACAACAAGCTCGCTCACCTGGGGTGAGCTCCAAACCCTCTTCTACCAGGCAGCTAACCTCACAAATGAAAGGCCGATTGACGCTAGGGCACAAGAACAAGAAGACTCTACAGAGTATTTGACCCCCAATACTCTGCTTCTCGGGAGGACCAGGCAAGGGGGAGATACAGGAGGAATTGACTTGTGCACCCATCCCTGGCGCCGTTTCAGATCCATCCAGATTGGTGTGGATATGTTCTGGAAGAAGTGGAGTGAACTGGCCGGACCTAATTTATTCATTCGGCCAAAGTGGCACCAGACCCAAAGAAATGTAGCGATAGGTGACATTGTTTGGATTGCTGATCAAAACGCACTGCGAGGGCAATTCCGGCTCGGACGGATCCAGGCTGTGTACCCTGACAAGAAAGGACTTGTGAGAGACGCAGACGTTAAGACGTGTGCAGGCCCCCCTGCCTCCCTTATAGTTGGGCAACTGAAGAGGAATACTCAGCAGTTGACGTCAGTCATCCTACGGCGAGACGTGAGGAGACTGGTAGTCCTCATCCCTGTGGAAGACCAGTGACTCCTAGACCTCGTCTCTTTGGCCACCAGTTCTCCAGGCGCTGCCTAAACACCCAAACCCCAATTATGAAGGCATTACCTCAGGATACCTCTTTCTCTCTCTCTCTTTCTCTCTTTTATTTTTTATTTTTTTTTCACTGGTTGGTATGCTTCTATGCTGCCTTCACCACCACTTGCACCACCATTCACGAAGAATGAAGAGTACATACCCCATATGACCAAACCTGGCAGAACACCACACATCTGTCAGGGGAGGTGTCTGAACAATGACAATGGTGTCCTATTCTTGATGAAGAAGAAAAAAAAAAACAAAACAAAAAAAAAACAAAGGATATATATGTGGTGTAATGTTTTGCCTGTGACCGCCTTAAATCACATGATCAGTCGGTCAAGTGGGAGGTGTTGCGTTCACTATGTCACGGGTGTTCGTAATGTAACGCAGGATAATAGGTGGGAGGTTTCACTTACCTGATTGAAGCATGGACCAGTCAAATCCCAAACAGGTGTGTTAAATCCAGTAATGAATGAGCGCGGGCTATAAGTGGGAGCGAGTATTCATTTTGGCATGTTGTCTCGTCAGGAGAGATGCGCCACCGGTAAGCTGCTGTTTTTATCCATTGAGTTTGTTGTCTGTTGCGTTACTGCTGTGCTGCCGTTATATGTGCGCGGTTTGTATGATTGATAACTGTTACTTTGGTCACGCTGATAAAACCTTGTGTGCGATCTGATGTTTAATATTGTCGGCTCGATAGTATCCGTGGCTATAAAAAGGCAAATGTTTGAAATTGGAGCGTTTCACTGTCACACGAGTTACTTCCTGTTTGCGGTGCTGGATGGGTAATGTAGTTGATCACTTTACATTTTGTAATGGATTACTATGCTCAGCGATGCCACTTAGAACTACACTCACTGTTTTTCACTTTGAGCCAACAGACTGAGAACGCTATTGGTTTAATGTGTAACATTGACATTGTATATTTGGTGTGTGTGAAGTTGTTGCATTTCTGTGTTAATATGCATGTGCTTAGTATTTAAACTAAATGGCTACACAAAGTATATTATGATATTTATAAGATTAAATACTGACTATATTGAAATTTATATTTTATTTATATTTGTATATATTATATTATGTAATCTATATTTATATTTAGATTTTATGGTTATCAGTATTGTTTACATTATAACCTCTCTATTTCTCCAGGTTTATAACCTGCTGCTGATATTTGTGGACTAATCAACTGTAATTAAAAATGAACCAAGAATAAATAAAATCCACTACGAGTTGTAACAACGTGTCCTCTCCTGACGCCCCGTTCGGTGGGGATATTCTTAAAGAACCGAACCATAATTTTGCCAAAAAATAGAGTCAATGCCGATCTCTGAATATTTGCAGGTTTGGGCCTGGTTAGTACATGGATGGGAGACTGCCTAGGAATACCAGGTGCTTTAAGCTTTTGGGTTTTCTTTCCTACTTATATAATGTACTGGCGATAAGATTGGCTGTTCTTTAAATAGCCCTCTCTTCAATCAATCAATCAATCAATCACCTTTATTTATATAGTGCTTTAAACAAAATACATTGCGTCAAAGCACTGAACAACATTCATTTGGAAAACAGTGTCTCAATAATGCAAAATGATAGTTAAAGGCAGTTCATCATTGAATTCAGCTATGTCATCTCTGTTCAGTTGAAATAGTGTCTGTTTTTATTTGCAATCAAGTCAATGATATCGCTGTAGATGAAGTGACCCCAACTAAGCAAGCCAGAGGTGACAGCGGCAAGGAACCGAAACTCCATCGGTGACAGAATGGAGAAAAAAACCTTGGGAGAAACCAGGCTCAGTTGGGGGGTCAGTTCTCCTCTGACCAGACGAAAACCAGTAGTTCAATTCCAGGCTGCAGCAAAGTCAGATTGTGCAGAAGAATCATCTGTTTCCTGTGGTCTTGTCCTGGTGCTCCTCTGAGACAAGGTCTTTACAGGGGATCTGTATCTGGGGCTCTAGTTGTCCTGGTCTCCGCTGTCTTTCAGGGCAGTAGAGGTCCTTTCTAGGTGCTGATCCACCATCTGGTCTGGATACGTACTGGATCCGGGTGACTGCAGTGACCCTCTGATCTGGACACAGACTGGATCTCGTGGCCACGGTGACCTCGGAACAAGAGAGAAACAGACAAATATTAGCGTAGATGCCATTCTTCTAATGATGTAGAAAGTACGGTGTTATGTGAAGTGTTTCCGGTTCCGGTTTACCTAATTAATGCAGCCTAAAAATCCTTTAACGGATTTGGATATTAAAAGCATATTAGTATGTTATGTGTATGCCAGGTTAAAGAGATGGGTCTTTAATCTAGATTTAAACTGCAAGAGTGTGTCTGCCTCCCGAACAATGTTAGGTAGGTTATTCCAGAGTTTAGGCGCCAAATAGGAAAAGGATCTGCCGCCCGCAGTTGATTTTGATATTCTAGGTATTATCAAATTGCCTGAGTTTTGAGAACGTAGCGGACGTAGAGGAGTATAATGTAAAAGGAGCTCATTCAAATACTGAGGTGCTAAACCATTCAGGGCTTTATAAGTAATAAGCAATATTTTAAAATCTATACGATGTTTGATAGGGAGCCAGTGCAGTGTGGACAGGACCGGGCTAATATGGTCATACTTCCTGGTTCTAGTAAGAACTCTTGCTGCTGCATTTTGGACTAGCTGTAGTTTGTTTACCAAGCGTGCAGAACAACCACCCAATAAATCATTACAATAGTCTAACCTTGAAGTCATAAATGCATGGATTAACATTTCTGCATTTGACATTGAGAGCATAGGCCGTAATTTAGATATATTTTTGAGATGGAAAAATGCAGTTTTACAAATGCTAGAAACGTGTCTTTCTAAGGAAAGATTGCGATCAAGTAGCACACCTAGGTTCCTAACTGATGACGAAGAATTGACAGAGCAACCATCAAGTCTTAGACAGTGTTCTAGGTTATTACAAGCAGAGTTTTTAGGCCCTATGATTAACACCTCTGTTTTTTCTGAATTTAGCAGTAAGAAATTACTCGTCATCCAATTTTTTATATCGACTATGCATTCCATTCGTTTTTCAAATTGGTGTGTTTCACCAGGCTGCGAGGAAATATAGAGCTGCGTATCATCAGCATAACAGTGAAAGCTAACACCATGTTTCCTGATGATATCTCCCAAGGGTAGCATATAAAGCGTGAAGAGTAGCGGCCCTAGTACTGAGCCTTGAGGTACTCCATACTGCACTTGTGATCGATATGATACATCTTCATTCACTGCTACGAACTGATGGCGGTCATATAAGTACGATTTAAACCATGCTAATGCACTTCCACTGATGCCAACAAAGTGTTCAAGTCTGTGCAAAAGAATGTTGTGGTCAATTGTGTCAAACGCAGCACTAAGATCCAATAAAACTAATAGAGAGATACACCCACGATCAGATGATAAGAGCAGATCATTTGTAACTCTAAGGAGAGCAGTCTCAGTACTATGATACGGTCTAAATCCTGACTGGAAATCCTCACATATACCATTATTCTCTAAGAAGGAATATAATTGTGAGGATACCACCTTTTCTAGTATCTTGGACAGAAAAGGGAGATTCGAGATTGGTCTATAACTAACAAGTTCTCTGGGGTCAAGTTGTGGCTTTTTTATGAGAGGCTTAATAACAGCTAGTTTGAAGGTTTTGGGGACATATCCTAATGACAATGAGGAATTAATAATAGTCAGAAGAGGACCTATGACTTCTGGAAGCACCTCTTTTAAGAGCTTAGATGGTATAGGGTCTAACATACATGTTGTTGGTTTAAATGATTTAACAAGTTTATACAATTCTTCCTCTCCTATAGTAGAGAATGAGTGGAACTGTTCCTCAGGGGTCTATAGTGCACTGTCTGATGTGATACGGTAGCTGACGGCTGAATGGTTGCAATTTTATCTCTAATAGTATCGATTTTAGAAGTAAAGTAGTTCATAAAGTCATTACTGTTGTGGTGTTGGGAAATGTCAACACTTGTTGAGGCTTTATTTTTCGTTAATTTAGCCACTGTATTGAATAAATACCTGGGGTTATGTTTGTTTTCTTCTAAAAGAGAAGAAAAGTAATCAGATCTAGCAGGTTTTAATGCTTTTCTATAGGATATGCTACTTTCCCGCCAAGCAATACGAAATACCTCTAGTTTTGTTTTCCTCCAGCTGCGCTCCATTTTTCGGGCTGCTCTCTTTAGGGTGCGAGTATGCTCATTATACCATGGTGTCAAACTGTTTTCCTTAACCTTCCTTAAGCGTAAAGGAGCAACTGCCATATTGCATTTGTTTTTTATTTGTTGAACCTCAATTAAATTGTTAACCTTAACTTGGTTTGGACATTTTTTGTATTTTCTAGTTCGGGGAACAGACACAGTCTCTATAGTGTGATATCTAGGTGAAAGAGTCTGTATGTGCTGAGAATTAACTGACCTCTGTGACGGGAGGCAGCTAGCAGACGGTCGGTTTAGCCAGTCTGTCTGCTTCCTGACCTGGGCCCCAGTTAGTCAAGTATAAACACTAAGACTATTTGCCATATTTCTAGACAGAAGAGCAGCACCACTTCTTCAGCAGCACTCTTTGCAGCAGACTTCGCTTACGGCCATACCAACCTGAGCACGCCCTAGTGGAAGCAGGAAGTGGTACAGCTTGCAGGAGGATATCAAACAACAAGTGTGGAGAGTTGAAAATTGGAAACTGAAGTTAAAAACAACCTTTTTAAAAAAAGGGGAACTGGTCTGCTTTAAAGTCATTTAAAGTCATTTTAATGCTTTAATGCTGTTTGGGGATAAATACTTTCTACACTGAGAAGGCTACAACACGGTGTGACAAATGGAGAATGCAAAAGGACAGGAGAAAAGGAACACAAGAGAAATGGACGGAGAGCTGAGTCTAAGAAAAAGGCATTATGAAAAGAGGCTCACAGTGTTGGTGGAAATAGAAGGAGAAGATAGACTAACAATGATGGAGATACTGAAGAAAGTGAGAGAAGAATGTGGAGTGGTGATCGGATGTAGATTCAAAACACCAAAAGAATACGAGTTGACAATGGAGGAGGAAAAAGGAAAGGAGAAATTGTTGGATGGGCTTAAGATAAAGAATAGTCGGGTGATGGCGAAAGAGGTGGACTGTATGGAGATGGTGGTCTCGTTCCTTGGGTTACCAACATACATACAGGATGAGGAGATACTTAAAAAGCTGTCTGAATGGGGAGTTAAAGCAACCTCAAGTGTGAGAAGGAGAATGTGGCCGGGGACGGATATCGCTGATGGAACAAGATTTTTAAAGGTAAAGTTCAATGAGGTGGTAAAATCACTGCCGTATTCAACGAAGTTTGAGACATTAGGAGGGACGGAGCACTTCAGGGTAATACATGATAGGCAAGTGAAAGTCTGTCGCCTGTGCATTCAGCCAGGTCATATTGTAAGAGACTGTCCAAGCTTCAGCTGTTTTAAGTGTCAAAGGCAAGGTCATTACGCGAGAGAGTGCAAGGAAGAGAACTGCAAAATGTGCAATATGCGACCTGGATTATGTGTGTGTGAAACCCCAGCAGAGATAGGTGAGAGAAACAGCAATGGGGAGGATTCGGATCAGTATGAGGTGGATGAGGAGGTGGAGATCGAAGGAGAGGTAGGTGAAATGACTGGACAAGAAGAGAGAAGGGATGCATGGAGTTGGGAAGAAAGAACAACGGAATGGAGAGCGATTGTGGATGTGAGTGATCAAGAGGAGGAGGCTGCAGGGAGGAGATGGAGAGAGAGAGAGAAAAAAAAGGAAGAGAGGGAAGCGGAACCTGGAAAAAAGATGGAAAGGAACATCTTGGAGTGTGAAGACAGAGAAGGGGAAGGAGTGAAAGCTGATGGCAAGAGTCAGGAGGGTGACAATGTGAAAAGGCTAGAAGAAAAGTTGCAGGTGGAGAGCGCTGGAGGGAAGAGAGAGGTGCAAGAAAGTCTGGTGACAATTGACGACGAGGACATGGACACAAGTAAAGGGGAAAGGGTGCAGAAGAAAAGAAAGAAGAAAGAAATAGAGGAGCATACGGCAGAAAGTAAGTGTCTGGAATTAACAAAATGAGGATGATTCTTTTAAAAATGACGATACTTGCTATGTGGGGCTTTATGAACATTGCCTGTTTGAATAGCAATGGATTAAGAGATGAAAATAAGTTTGAGAAGGTCAAGGGATTGTTAAAAGCTGAAGTATTCTGTTTGCAAGAAACACATTGGTCTGATGATATAATGGACAACATAAGGAAGAGGTGGGAAGGGGAAATTTTTGTGAATCATGGGAATGCAAAATCCTGTGGTGTGGCAACTCTTATAAAAGGAGATATATTGAATAATGTGAAGCAAGTATACAAGGATGGTAATGGGAGACTGTTAGTGACTGAATTTGTGTTTCAAAATGAATGTTTCAGGCTGATAAACATTTATGCACCTAACATAGAAAACGAAAGAAAAGAAATCTTTAAAGAAATTAAGCCGTTATGTAAAGGCAACTATATTGTAGTTGGGGATTCCAATGTATGGTGCACGAGACTGGATGCATCAAGTAGTGCAAACTTTAAATCAGATGCATCCAGGAAATATCTAACTGAATGGATGCAAAATGAGGACATAGTAGATGTATGGAGGGAAGAAAATCCCTACAAAAAAAGACTTCTCTAGAAGACAATTGGTGATGGGTGTTTTGAAACAGAGCAGAATAGATTTATGTTTAACCAAAAGGGAAATGTTGAAATATGTAAAGAATGTGAAATATAAGTTTGTGGGAATAAGTGATCATGCTATGATGATGGTTAAGATGGATGTAAACGAGGTGGAGAGGGGGGGAGGAATGTGGTGTTTGAATGCAGACTTGCTAAAAGAAGAGACATACAAAGAAAATATAAAAAAATGTATAGATTATGAAATGCAAAATGCGTTATTTGATGAAAATGTATGTGAGTGGTGGGAAAAAATGAAAGGGACAATTAAAAAAAGAAGTATTAGATATGCAAAACAAAGGGATTTTATGAGGAGGAGTAAAATTGAGGATATGCAAAATGAACTGAAGAGGGAAGCAGAAAAAATAGAAGGTAATCCTGAGCAAGACAAAGAACGCTTTATGCAAATAAAAGCAGAAATAGAAGAGTATGAAAAAGAAAAAAGTAAGGGTGCAATAATAAGGAGTAGAGCACCGTATGCGAGGGAGAAAGAAGAAAAGAAGCACGAAGTTCTTTCTAAACTTAGAAAAGAAAAAACAGAGGAAAAAGCATATAACAGAGCTGGAAAATGAAAAAGATGAGAAGATTACTGATTATGTGGGGATAATAAGAGAAGTAGAAATATTTTATAAAAAGCTATTTAAGAAAGAAGGGGTAAAACAGGAGTGTGTGGATGAAGTTTTAAATACTGTGAGTAAAAGGTTAAGTGAAAACGAGAAAAATATATGTGAAAGCGATATAATTATCGAAGAAATAAAAGAAGCAATAAAACAGACAAAAAAGAACAAAAGCCCAGGCTCAGATGGCTTAACGCATGAGTTTTATAAGACCTTTGAAGAGATTGTAGCGCCAATATTGTTGAAGGTTTATAGGAGTATGGAAGAGAGAGGGGAAATGCCAGAATCTATGGGGTTAGGAATAATTACAGTACTATATAAAAATAAAGGAAGTCCACATAAGCTAGGAAATTACAGACCATTAAGTCTTCTAAACACAGATTATAAAATATTGACAAAAGTGCTGGCAGATAAAAGAGGTAGTAGGGTCAATAGTATCATTAAGCCAAGCCTATAGCATAAAGGGTAGAGATATTACAGATACAATTTGCACAATAAGGGACATAGTAGAAGGGATGGGGAAAGATGGGAAAGGGGGATTGGTTTTATCTATAGACTTAAGGCATTTGACAGGGTGGAACATAGCTTTATAGAACAGACAATGGGGAGATTTGGGTTTGGAGAGAGGATGCAAAAGTGGATAAAATTAATATATGGAAATGCTAAAAGTTGTGTTAAAGTTAATGGGGTGTTAACTGACCCCTTCCCTTTAGAGAGGTCAGTAAGGCAAGGTTGTCCGTTGTCTGCAATATTATATTCAATAACAGCTGAGCCACTGGCGACACTTATAAAAAAAGATAAGGAAATAAAAGGTATTCAAATACCAAAGGGGGGATTGAGTGTAATACACCAATATGCAGATGATACAACTTTTACAGTTAGGGATATAGAGAGTATAAATAAAATAAGAAAACAGATAGAAAAATATGGGGAAGCATCAGGTGCAAAAATAAATGTGGATAAATCTAAAATAATGAGTATAGGAGGAGTAAGGGTTGAAGGGTTAGATATTCCATTCAGAATAACGAAAGATTTTATAAAAATTTTAGGGGTAAACGTAGGAGAGAATGCCATAGAGGCAAGGGATGCAACATGGTCAGGGGTGCTAAACAAAATCAAGCAAGTGTTACAGTATTGGAGACTAAGGGAATTAAGACTAAGAGGGAAAGTTGTGGTGGTTAATTCTTTATTGTTATCCAAATGTAATTATGTGTTGGGAGCAATTGATTTACCAGACTGGGTGTTAAATGGAATAAAAGAGGCTGTGAATAATTTTGTATGGGGTGGGAAAAGAGCAAAAATATCAGCAAACACATTAATAGCAGATTATAGTGAGGGGGGATTAAAATTGGTAGATTTAGATGTGAAAAGGAAGGCAATAAGAGTTAAGACAGTAAAAAAATATGTATGTGGTAAAGCAGAATATGGTTGGAAGGGGTATATGAGAAAATATTTAAATGAAAGTGGTGGATGTGGTGATGGAGTGTTTATGGTTTTAAAAAAGCCAATGATTGAAAAATTGCCGTTGTTTTACCAAGAAGTGTTTACTGCATGGGCTGAATTTGTGATAAATGTAAACTATGAATGTGAAAACATAAATCAAATACACAATCAGCCAATTTTTATGAACCCAAGAATAAGGAGGGGAGGGAAAATGCTCTACAACAGACTGTTCATGAGAGCAGGGGTAAGGAAAGTAAAGGATTTGGTGTATGAATATGTAAAGGGTTTCTTACCAAATAGGGCAATATATGATTCTGTGGTGGGGTGGGATGAAAAAATTGACAAAGCAAAAGTGGATGGTGAGTGTGAAAACATTAAAACAAGCCTGCCTGAAAAGTGGGTAGAAGGGATTGAAAGAGAAACTGTTAAAGTGGGAGATTGGGGAATGCCTGAAATGTATATTGTGGAAAATGGGAGAAAAAAGTTTTTGATGGAGATAAATGTGAAAACTATATACAAAATTATGGTCAGAAAGGAAATCAAAGTGCCTGTATCAGAGGCGGTATGGCCAAGACTCTTTCCTGATATGAAGGTAAAGACAATATGGAGAAACTTAAATGTCAAATACAATGGACTGGACTTTGAGAATTTGGACTTTAAGCTACGACACAACAGAATTTATACAAAGGTGGTAATTCATCAAATGAACAAAAATGTGAGTAGAGAATGTGATATATGTGAGACAGAGGCTGAAACTTTGATGCACATTTTCTTTGAGTGCAAAGAACTTGAGGAGTTTCATGCAAAAATGAAAAAACTGATAAAAGATGGAATAGGCAAGGAGTTTGCAGAGGATGAGTGGAAAAAAATGTTTTTATTTGGAGAACGTATAAATTATAAGGATAGAAAGGTGAATTTTTGGAATTTGATTTTGAGTAATGCAAGATGTGCAATATGGGTGAGGAGGAATATGGCATACTTTGAGAGAAAGAAAGTAGATGTGATTGGAATTTTCAAGAGTATTGTTAGAAAGAGTGTGTATATAATGTGGAAATACCTAAGCAAAGAAGAATTTGAAAAAGCATTTGTAAAAGAAAATGGATTTATAAGTACAACTGAAGGGTTAAGTTTAACATTTTGAAAAAACAAGGTTACGTTAAAGTTAGGCAATTAGTTTTGGTTTGGGTTTGAGTGAAGTAATGTGATTAAATTTCAAAGTTGATGCTGTATATGTTACATATAATTAACATGTAATACGTTTGAAAGTGAATTGTTGGAAATATGATTTATGTTATTATTATTTTTAAGTACTTTTTGATAATAAAAAAAAAAAAAATGCCCGATCTCGTCTGATCTCGGAAGCTAAGCAGGTTTGGGCCTGGTTAGTACTTGGATGGGAGACCGCCTGGGAATACCAGGTGCTGTAAGCTTTTTGGAAATTTTTCACTTAGTATATAATAATTTTGCCAAAAAATAGAGTCAATGCCGATATCTGAATATTAGCAGGTTTGGGCCTGGTTAGTACATGGATGGGAGACTGCCTGGGAATACCAGGTGCTGTAAGCTTTTTGGACATTTTTCACTTAGTATATAATAATTTTGCCAAAAAATAGAGTCAATGCCGATCTCTGAATATTTGCAGGTTTGGGCCTGGTTAGTACATGGATGGGAGACTGCCTGGGAATACCAGGTGCTTTAATCTTTTTGGAAAATTTCACGAATTATATAATAATCTTTCATTAAAAAAAAAAAAAAAAAAGAGTCAATGCCCGATCTCTGAATCTTAGCAGGTTTAGGTCCGGTTAGTACTTTTATGAGAGACTGCCTAGGAATACCAGGTGCTTTAAGCTTTTGGGTTTTCTTTCCTACTTATATAATGTACTGGCGATAAGATTGGCTGTTCTTTAAATAGCCCTCTCTTCAATCAATCAATCAATCACCTTTATTTATATAGTGCTTTAAACAAAATACATTGCGTCAAAGCACTGAACAACATTCATTTGGAAAACAGTGTCTCAATAATGCAAAATGATAGTTAAAGGCAGTTCATCATTGAATTCAGCTATGTCATCTCTGTTCAGTTGAAATAGTGTCTGTTTTTATTTGCAATCAAGTCAATGATATCGCTGTAGATGAAGTGACCCCAACTAAGCAAGCCAGAGGCGACAGCGGCAAGGAACCGAAACTCCATCGGTGACAGAATGGAGAAAAAAACCTTGGGAGAAACCAGGCTCAGTTGGGGGGTCAGTTCTCCTCTGACCAGACGAAAACCAGTAGTTCAATTCCAGGCTGCAGCAAAGTCAGATTGTGCAGAAGAATCATCTGTTTCCTGTGGTCTTGTCCTGGTGCTCCTCTGAGACAAGGTCTTTACAGGGGATCTGTATCTGGGGCTCTAGTTGTCCTGGTCTCCGCTGTCTTTCAGGGCAGTAGAGGTCCTTTCTAGGTGCTGATCCACCATCTGGTCTGGATACGTACTGGATCCGGGTGACTGCAGTGACCCTCTGATCTGGACACAGACTGGATCTCGTGGCCACGGTGACCTCGGAACAAGAGAGAAACAGACAAATATTAGCGTAGATGCCATTCTTCTAATGATGTAGAAAGTACGGTGTTATGTGAAGTGTTTCCGGTTCCGGTTTACCTAATTAATGCAGCCTAAAAATCCTTTAACGGATTTGGATATTAAAAGCATATTAGTATGTTATGTGTATGCCAGGTTAAAGAGATGGGTCTTTAATCTAGATTTAAACTGCAAGAG
Organism: Carassius gibelio; assembly: GCF_023724105.1. Classification (NCBI taxonomy): domain Eukaryota; kingdom Metazoa; phylum Chordata; class Actinopteri; order Cypriniformes; family Cyprinidae; genus Carassius; species Carassius gibelio. The sequence continues at coordinate 42,951,510 of NC_068417.1, forward strand.
TGTGTCTGCCTCCCGAACAATGTTAGGTAGGTTATTCCAGAGTTTAGGCGCCAAATAGGAAAAGGATCTGCCGCCCGCAGTTGATTTTGATATTCTAGGTATTATCAAATTGCCTGAGTTTTGAGAACGTAGCGGACGTAGAGGAGTATAATGTAAAAGGAGCTCATTCAAATACCGAGGTGCTAAACCATTCAGGGCTATATAAGTAATAAGCAATATTTTAAAATCTATACGATGTTTGATAGGGAGCCAGTGCAGTGTGGACAGGACCGGGCTAATATGGCCATACTTCCTGGTTCTAGTAAGAACTCTTGCTGCTGCATTTTGGACTAGCTGTAGTTTGTTTACCAAGCGTGCAGAACAACCACCCAATAAAGCATTACAATAGTCTAACCTTGAAGTCATAAATGCATGGATTAACATTTCTGCATTTGACATTGAGAGCATAGGCCGTAATTTAGATATATTTTTGAGATGGAAAAATGCAGTTTTACAAATGCTAGAAACGTGTCTTTCTAAGGAAAGATTGCGATCAAGTAGCACACCTAGGTTCCTAACTGATGACGAAGAATTGACAGAGCAACCATCAAGTCTTAGACAGTGTTCTAGGTTATTACAAGCAGAGTTTTTAGGCCCTATGATTAACACCTCTGTTTTTTCTGAATTTAGCAGTAAGAAATTACTCGTCATCCAATTTTTTATATCGACTATGCATTCCATTAGTTTTTCAAATTGGTGTGTTTCACCAGGCTGCGAGGAAATATAGAGCTGCGTATCATCAGCATAACAGTGAAAGCTAACACCATGTTTCCTGATGATATCTCCCAAGGGTAACATATAAAGCGTGAAGAGTAGCGGCCCTAGTACTGAGCCTTGAGGTACTCCATACTGCACTTGTGATCGATATGATACATCTTCATTCACTGCTACGAACTGATGGCGGTCATATAAGTACGATTTAAACCATGCTAATGCACTTCCACTGATGCCAACAAAGTGTTCAAGTCTATGCAAAAGAATGTTGTGGTCAATTGTGTCAAACGCAGCACTAAGATCCAATAAAACTAATAGAGAGATACACCCACGATCAGATGATAAGAGCAGATCATTTGTAACTCTAAGGAGAGCAGTCTCAGTACTATGATACGGTCTAAATCCTGACTGGAAATCCTCACATATACCATTATTCTCTAAGAAGCAATATAATTGTGAGGATACCACCTTTTCTAGTATCTTGGACAGAAAAGGGAGATTCGAGATTGGTCTATAACTAACAAGTTCTCTGGGGTCAAGTTGTGGCTTTTTTATGAGAGGCTTAATAACAGCCAGTTTGAAGGTTTTGGGGACATATCCTAATGACAATGAGGAATTAATAATAGTCAGAAGAGGACCTATGACTTCTGGAAGCACCTCTTTTAAGAGCTTAGATGGTATAGGGTCTAACATACATGTTGTTGGTTTAAATGATTTAACAAGTTTATACAATTCTTCCTCTCCTATAGTAGAGAATGAGTGGAACTGTTCCTCAGGGGGTCTATAGTGCACTGTCTGATGTGATACGGTAGCTGACGGCTGAATGGTTGCAATTTTATCTCTAATAGTATCGATTTTAGAAGTAAAGTAGTTCATAAAGTCATTACTGTTGTGGTGTTGGGAAATGTCAACACTTGTTGAGGCTTAATTTTTTGTTAATTTAGCCACTGTATTGAATAAATACCTGGGGTTATGTTTGTTTTCTTCTAAAAGAGAAGAAAAGTAATCAGATCTAGCAGGTTTTAATGCTTTTCTATAGGATATGCTACTTTCCCGCCAAGCAATACGAAATACCTCTAGTTTTGTTTTCCTCCAGCTGCGCTCCATTTTTCGGGCTGCTCTCTTTAGGGTGCGAGTATGCTCATTATACCATGGTGTCAAACTGTTTTCCTTAACCTTCCTTAAGCGTAAAGGAGCAACTGTATTTAAAGTGCTAGAAAAGAGAGAGTCCATAGTTTCTGTTACATCATCAAGTTGTTCTGAGGTTTTGGATATGCTAAGGAATTTGGATACATCAGGAAGATAACTTAAAAAGCAGTCTTTTGTGGTAGAAGTGATGGTTCTTCGATACTTGTAACAAGAAGTAGAATTTACAATTTTGGCTATATGAAGTTTACACAGAACTAAATAATGATCTGAGATATCATCACTTGGCTGAATAATTTCAACACTATCAACATCAATTCCATGTGACAGTATTAAATCTAGAGTATGATTTCGACAATGAGTAGGTCCTGAAACATGTTGTCTAACACCAATAGAGTTCAGAATGTCTATAAATGCTGATCCCAATGCGTCTTTTTCATTATCGACATGGATATTAAAATCACCAACTATTAAGACTTTATCTGCAGCCAGAACTAACTCGGATGTAAAATCACCAAACTCTTTAATAAAGTCTGTATGGTGCCCTGGTGGCCTGTATACAGTAGCCAGTACAAACATAACAGGGGATTTATCATTAACATTGGTTTCTCTGGATAATGTTATATGAAGCACCATTACTTCAAACGAGTTATACTTGAAGCCTGCCCTCTGAGAAATCCTAAAAACGTTGTTATAAATTGAAGCAACTCCTCCCCCTTTGCCTTTTAAACGCGGCTCATGTTTATAACAGTAATCTTGGGGGGTGGACTCATTTAAAATAATGTAATCATCAGGTTTTAGCCAAGTTTCTGTCAAACAGAGCACATCTATATTATGATCAGTTATCATATTATTTACAAAAAGTGTTTTCGTAGAAATGGATCTGATATTCAATAAGCCAATCTTTATCATTTGTTTATCCATATTGCATTTGTTTTTTATTTGTTGAACCTCAATTAAATTGTTAACCTTAACTTGGTTTGGACATTTTTTGTATTTTCTAGTTCGGGGAACAGACACAGAGACTCTTTCAACTAGATATCACACTATAGAGACTATGTGCTGAGAATTAACTGACCTCTGTGACGGGAGGCAG
>NC_068417.1:42967004-42969504 GCF_023724105.1 Carassius gibelio
CCCTAAGCTACCATAAGCATGCATGCAATATGTCTATAAAGGAAGTATGAGTGAAAAATTGTACAATAAACTAGAGAATTTCAAAGACGAAAATTAGATTTTTGTCAATTATTACTGAAAATCCTACCTCACACAACAATAGTTAAAAGTTTTTGACCCAAAAATATATTTTTCAAACTCTTTGCTTGACAGAAATGGGTTAATGTTCAATCAAATGTGTAAAGAACAATTAAATAATTAACTTTATTTACAAACAGTCCTAGGCGTTTTTTTTTTTTTTTTGGGACTAAGCCCTTTTTGGTCTGTTTTCTCTATTTTTATATTTGGGCTAATAAATCATATGTAAAGGAGATGACACACCCTGTGTTTGGTATCTATGGATTCAGAAGACCCTAAGCTACCATAAGCATGCATGCAATATGTTTATATAAAGGAAGTATGTGTGAAAAATTTTACAATAAACTAGAGAATTTCAAAAACGAAAATTAGATTTTTGTCATTTATTACTGAAAAACACACAATATAGAACAGTTTTTGAACAAAGAAAATATATTTTTTCAAACTGTTTGCTTGACAGAAATGTGTTATTGTTTAATCAAATGTGTAAAGAACAATTCAATAATTAACTTTTTTAAAAAACAGTCCTAGGCATGCCAGTGAGCAAAGCAAGGCCTCTCCAGGCCTTTCCAGTAATTGTTCCAGAGTTTGTTCTGCCGTAAATCTTTTACTGCTTGCCATTTTGATAAAACAATTCTGTAATAATGCTGTATCTCTCTCGAATTTATCTCTTTGTGCTCGCTAACACTCCGATTGCTTTCTGCTTTCTCCACGTGATGCTGATTCTCCGATCGCTCGAATTTAGCTCTTTGTGCTCGCTAATACTCCGATCGCGTTCTGCTTTCTCCACCCTGATGCTGATTCTCTGAACGCTTATTGATTATATGTCTTTTACTTTCGTCCAGCCAGCTTTTACAAGGCTACAGCAGAGCTACAGAGTCCTCTGAATCGCTAGAAGACATAACCTTCCTCTGATTGGGTTAGAAAAAGACTCCTCCCAGCGGCAATTTTTCCATTGGCTGTTGCTTGTTGAATCTGCCTAGCACAATCGTTTTCATTGGCCTGTTTACGCAGAGGTATTGCGCAATAAGGGAAGTGTTTAATATACAAACTGGACACCGCTGTTTTCAGCGGAATCTGAGGAAGACGGCAAAAAAAACCGCATCTCTCTAGCATTAACAGTTTTTGAGATAACTACACATTTGTAAAAGTATGCCATTTTGGGCGGTACCGCCCAATCCGTCCCCAGAGGGTTAAACAAAATACATTGCGTCAAAGCACTGAACAACATTCATTTGGAAAACAGTGTCTCAATAATGCAAAATGATAGTTAAAGGCAGTTCATCATTGAATTCAGCTATGTCATCTCTGTTCAGTTGAAATAGTGTCTGTTTTTATTTGCAATCAAGTCAATGATATCGCTGTAGATGAAGTGACCCCAACTAAGCAAGCCAGAGGCGACAGCGGCAAGGAACCGAAACTCCATCGGTGACAGAATGGAGAAAAAAACCTTGGGAGAAACCAGGCTCAGTTGGGGGGTCAGTTCTCCTCTGACCAGACGAAAACCAGTAGTTCAATTCCAGGCTGCAGCAAAGTCAGATTGTGCAGAAGAATCATCTGTTTCCTGTGGTCTTGTCCTGGTGCTCCTCTGAGACAAGGTCTTTACAGGGGATCTGTATCTGGGGCTCTAGTTGTCCTGGTCTCCGCTGTCTTTCAGGGCAGTAGAGGTCCTTTCTAGGTGCTTTTTGGACATTTTTCACTTAGTATATAATAATTTTGCCAAAAAAATAGAGTCAGTGCCTGATCTCTGAATATTAGCAGGTTTGGGCCTGTTTAGTACATGGATGGGAGACTGCCTGGGAATATACTGCCTTTAATTATAATTTTGCATTATTGAGACACTGTTTTCCTAATGAATGTTGTTCAGTGCTTTGACGCAATGTATTTTGTTTAAAGCACTATATAAATAAAGGTGATTGATTGATTGATTGAATACCAGGTGCTGTAAGCTTTTTGGACATTTTTCACTTAGTATATAATAATTTTGCCAAAAAAAAGTCAATGCCCGATCTCTGAATATTTAAAGGTTTGGGCCTGGTTAGTACATGGATGGGAGACAGCCTGGGAATACCAGGTGCTTTAATCTTTTTGGAAAATTTCACGAATTATATAATAATCTTTCATTAAAAAAAAAAAAAGAGTCAATGCCCGATCTCTGAATCTTAGCAGGTTTAGGTCTGGTTAGTACTTTGATGAGAGACTGCCTAGGAATACCAGGTGCTTTAAGCTTTTGGGCTTTCTTTCCTACTTATATAGTGTACTGGCGATAAGATTGGCTGGTCTTTAAATAGCCCTCTCTTTGCAACAGACTTCGCTTACGGCCATACCAACCTGGCTATGCCCGATCTCGTCCGATCTCGGAAGCTAAGCAGGTTTGGGCCTG
>NC_068417.1:42977004-42982004 GCF_023724105.1 Carassius gibelio
GTTTGGGCCTGGTTAGTACTTGGATGGGAGACCGCCTGGGAATACCAGGTGCTGTAAGCTTTTTGGACATTTTTCACTTAGTATATAATAATTTTGCCAAAAAATAGAGTCAATGCCCGATCTCTGAATCTTAGCAGGTTTAGGTCTGGTTAGTACTTTGATGAGAGACTGCCTGGGAATACCAGGTGCTTTAAGCTTTTGGGTTTTCTTTCCTACTTATATAATGTACTGGCGATAAGATCGGCTGGTCTTTAAATAGCCCTCTCTTTGCAGCAGACTTCGCTTACGGCCATACCAACCTGGCTATGCCCAATCTCGTCTGATCTCGGAAGCTAAGCAGGTTTGGTCCTGGTTAGTACTTGGATAGGAGACCGCCTGGGAATACCAGGTGCTGTAAGCTTTTTGGACATTTTTCACTTAGTATATAATAATTTTGCCAAAAAATAGAGTCAATGCCTGATCTCTGAATATTAGCAGGTTTGGGCCTGCTTAGTACATGGATGGGAGACTGCCTGGGAATACCAGGTGTTTTAATCTTTTTGGAAAATTTCACGAATTATATAATAATCTTTCATAAAAAAAAAAAAAAGAGTCAATGCCCGATCTCTGAATCTTAGCAGGTTTAGGTCTGGTTAGTACTTTGATGAGAGACTGCCTAGGAATACCAGGTGCTTTAAGCTTTTGGGTTTTCATTCCTACTTATATAATGTACTGGCGATAAGATTGGCTGGTCTTTAAATAGCCCTCTCTTTGCAGCAGACTTCGCTTACGGCCATACCATCCTGGCTATGCCCGATCTCGTCTGATCTCGGAAGCTAAGCAGGTTTGGGCCTGGTTAGTACTTGGATGGGAGACCGCCTGGGAATACCAGGTGCTGTAAGCTTTTTGGAAATTTTTCACTTAGTATATAATAATTTTGCCAAAAAATAGAGTCAATGCCAATCTCTGAATATTAGCAGGTTTGGGCCTGGTTAGTACATGGATGGGAGACTGCCTGGGAATACCAGGTGCTGTAAGCTTTTTGGACATTTTTCACTTAGTATATAATAATTTTGCCAAAAAATAGAGTCAATGCCCGATCTCTGAATATTTGCAGGTTTGGGCCTGGTTAGTACATGGATGGGAGACTGCCTGGGAATACCAGGTGCTTTAATCTTTTTGAAAAATTTCACGAATTATATAATAATCTTTCATTTAAAAAAAAAAAAAGAGTCAATGCCCGATCTCTGAATCTTAGCAGGTTTAGGTCTGGTTAGTACTTTGATGAGAGACTGCCTAAGAATACCAGGTGCTTTAAGCTTTTGGGTTTTCTTTCCTACTTATATAATGTACTGGCGATAAGATTGGCTGGTCTTTAAATAGCCCTCTCTTTGCAGCAGACTTCGCTTACTGCCATACCAACCTGGCTATGCCTGATCTCGTCTGATCTCGGAAGCTAAGCAGGTTTGGGCCTGGTTAGTACTTGGATGGGAGACTGCCTGGGAATACCAGGTGCTTTAATGTTTTTGGAAAATTTCACGAATTATATAATAATCTTTCATTAAAAAAAAAAAAAAAAAAAAAAAGAGTCAATGCCCGATCTCTGAATCTTAGCAGGTTTAGGTCTGGTTAGTACTTGTATGAGAGACTGCCTAGGAATACCAGGTGCTTTAAGCTTTTGGGTTTTCTTTCCTACTTATATAATGTACTGGCGATAAGATTGGCTGTTCTTTAAATAGCCCTCTCTTCAATCAATCAATCAATCACCTTTATTTATATAGTGCTTTAACCCTTAGGGGACTAAGCCCTTTTTGGTCCGTTTTCTCTATTTTTACATTTCGGCTTATAAACCATATGTAATGAGGATGGACCACCATGTATTTGGTATCAATGGATTCAGAAGACCCTAAGCTACCATAAGCATGCATGCAATATGTCTATAAAGGAAGTATGAGTGAAAAATTGTACAATAAACTAGAGAATTTCAAAGACGAAAATTAGATTTTTGTCATTTATTACTGAAAATCCTACCTCACACAACAATAGTTAAAAGTTTTTGACCCAAAAATATATTTTTCAAACTCTTTGCTTGACAGAAATGGGTTAATGTTCAATCAAATGTGTAAAGAACAATTAAATAATTAACTTTATTTACAAACAGTCCTAGGCGTTTTTTTTTTTTTGGGACTAAGCCCTTTTTGGTCTGTTTTCTCTATTTTTATATTTGGGCTAATAAATCATATGTAAAGGAGATGACACACCCTGTGTTTGGTATCTATGGATTCAGAAGACCCTAAGCTACCATAAGCATGCATGCAATATGTTTATATAAAGGAAGTATGTGTGAAAAATTTTACAATAAACTAGAGAATTTCAAAAACGAAAATTAGATTTTTGTCATTTATTACTGAAAAACACACAATATAGAACAGTTTTTGAACAAAGAAAATATATTTTTTCAAACTGTTTGCTTGACAGAAATGTGTTATTGTTTAATCAAATGTGTAAAGAACAATTCAATAATTAACTTTTTTAAAAAACAGTCCTAGGCATGCCAGTGAGCAAAGCAAGGCCTCTCCAGGCCTTTCCAGTAATTGTTCCAGAGTTTGTTCTGCCGTAAATCTTTTACTGCTTGCCATTTTGATAAAACAATTCTGTAATAATGCTGTATCTCTCTCGAATTTATCTCTTTGTGCTCGCTAACACTCCGATTGCTTTCTGCTTTCTCCACGTGATGCTGATTCTCCGATCGCTCGAATTTAGCTCTTTGTGCTCGCTAATACTCCGATCGCGTTCTGCTTTCTCCACCCTGATGCTGATTCTCTGAACGCTTATTGATTATATGTCTTTTACTTTCGTCCAGCCAGCTTTTACAAGGCTACAGCAGAGCTACAGAGTCCTCTGAATCGCTAGAAGACATAACCTTCCTCTGATTGGGTTAGAAAAAGACTCCTCCCAGCGGCAATTTTTCCATTGGCTGTTGCTTGTTGAATCTGCCTAGCACAATCGTTTTCATTGGCCTGTTTACGCAGAGGTATTGCGCAATAAGGGAAGTGTTTAATATACAAACTGGACACCGCTGTTTTCAGCGGAATCTGAGGAAGACGGCAAAAAAAACCGCATCTCTCTAGCATTAACAGTTTTTGAGATAACTACACATTTGTAAAAGTATGCCATTTTGGGCGGTACCGCCCAATCCGTCCCCAGAGGGTTAAACAAAATACATTGCGTCAAAGCACTGAACAACATTCATTTGGAAAACAGTGTCTCAATAATGCAAAATGATAGTTAAAGGCAGTTCATCATTGAATTCAGCTATGTCATCTCTGTTCAGTTGAAATAGTGTCTGTTTTTATTTGCAATCAAGTCAATGATATCGCTGTAGATGAAGTGACCCCAACTAAGCAAGCCAGAGGCGACAGCGGCAAGGAACCGAAACTCCATCGGTGACAGAATGGAGAAAAAAACCTTGGGAGAAACCAGGCTCAGTTGGGGGGTCAGTTCTCCTCTGACCAGACGAAAACCAGTAGTTCAATTCCAGGCTGCAGCAAAGTCAGATTGTGCAGAAGAATCATCTGTTTCCTGTGGTCTTGTCCTGGTGCTCCTCTGAGACAAGGTCTTTACAGGGGATCTGTATCTGGGGCTCTAGTTGTCCTGGTCTCCGCTGTCTTTCAAGGCAGTAGAGGTCCTTTCTAGGTGCTTTTTGGACATTTTTCACTTAGTATATAATAATTTTGCCAAAAAATAGAGTCAGTGCCTGATCTCTGAATATTAGCAGGTTTGGGCCTGTTTAGTACATGGATGGGAGACTGCCTGGGAATATACTGCCTTTAATTATAATTTTGCATTATTGAGACACTGTTTTCCTAATGAATGTTGTTCAGTGCTTTGACGCAATGTATTTTGTTTAAAGCACTATATAAATAAAGGTGATTGATTGATTGATTGAATACCAGGTGCTGTAAGCTTTTTGGACATTTTTCACTTAGTATATAATAATTTTGCCAAAAAAAAGTCAATGCCCGATCTCTGAATATTTGCAGGTTTGGGCCTGGTTAGTACATGGATGGGAGACAGCCTGGGAATACCAGGTGCTTTAATCTTTTTGGAAAATTTCACGAATTATATAATAATCTTTCATTAAAAAAAAAAAAAGAGTCAATGCCCGATCTCTGAATCTTAGCAGGTTTAGGTCTGGTTAGTACTTTGATGAGAGACTGCCTAGGAATACCAGGTGCTTTAAGCTTTTGGGCTTTCTTTCCTACTTATATAGTGTACTGGCGATAAGATTGGCTGGTCTTTAAATAGCCCTCTCTTTGCAACAGACTTCGCTTACGGCCATACCAACCTGGCTATGCCCGATCTCGTCCGATCTCGGAAGCTAAGCAGGTTTGGGCCTGGTTAGTACTTTGATGGGAGACCGCCTGGGAATACCAGGTGCTGTAAACTTTTTGGACATTTTTCACTTAGTTTATAATAATTTTGCCAAAAAATAGAGTCAATGCCCGATCTCTGAATCTTAGCAGGTTTAGGTCTGGTTAGTACTTTTATGAGAGACTGCCTAGGAATACCAGGTGCTTTAAGCTTTTGGGTTTTCTTTACTACTTATATAATGTACTGGCGATAAGATTGGCTGTTCTTTAAATAGCCCTCTCTTTGCAGCAGACTTCGCTTACGGCCATACCAACCTGGCTATGCCCGATCTCGTCTGATCTCGGAAGCTAAGCAGGTTTGGGCCTGGTTAGTACTTGGATGGGAGACCGCCTGGGAATACCAGGTGCTGTAAGCTTTTTGGACATTTTTCACTTAGTATATAATAATTTTGCCAAAAAATAGAGTCAATGCCCGATCTCTGAATCTTAGCAGGTTTAGGTCTGGTTAGTACTTTGATGAGAGACTGCCTGGGAATACCAGGTGCTTTAAGCTTTTGGGTTTTCTTTCCTACTTATATAATGTACTGGCGATAAGATCGGCTGGTCTTTAAATAGCCCTCTCTTTGCAGCAAACTTCGCTTACGGCCA